>NW_027450891.1:0-22529 GCF_964194025.1 Convolutriloba macropyga
GTCCCTCAGCTCCGTGGGCATATAAATTTTACCTCGTCCGTTCCACCCCCCCCCCCCCCCCCCCATAGCCTACGTGCTACTATTTACGTAGTAGCATTACAGAGTGTACGTAGTATAGCAATACAAAAACACTGTGGGGGGGGGGGGGGGGGTAGGGGGGAAGGGGAGGTGGCAGAATTGATCAGGTTTATCATGAAAACTTAGCTTAATAAGATCACTACAAGTTTTGGCAAGAAAATTAATATGGTGCGTTTCTTCGCAATATGTATCAAATGGGCGGCATTTCTTTACTAACTTCAGTTTAACTAAAAATACCTCGTGGAATTCTGTGACCCTCTCAGCCAAATTTATTAACCACTAGGGAATAATTACCACTTTCTTACTTTATTACACTTTCAAAACCAATTCGTCCAGTAATTCTGTTTGCATATGCGTCGGTTACTAGGAAAAGCATCCCACGCATGCATCCCCCCTCCCCCCTTGCATCCCACGTATGCGCCCTTCTTCCCAATGACTTTTTACGTCAGTGACTGGAAGCAGTAGTAATTAATATGGATGGAAGTGGGGAAGTTGACATTGACGTAATATCATAATTGTGATTGATTCTTTTTACTCCCCAAGGATAATCAAAAGTTGCAAATACAGCTGTTTTCGCTCCTTTTGTTTCCCTATTTTCCCAAATAACTGCTTACTTTGCACAATTGATTATTTTCTTATTTGTTTTGTTCCAGCTAGGAAAAAGTGCTATTTGAAATTCCATTGTTACATTTTTACCACTTAAATTGATTTTTACACAGAGCGGCGAGCATTTACTTCACTGCCGTGAAGTTAGCGTCCAAATTTTCTCCATCCGAAAACGGTAATACAGTCATCATCATAAGTGATATTCTGGTATTTCAATAATTTAACATTTTTCAAAACCCATTCCGACCCCCCTCGAAATGTCAGCGGAAAACATTTTCCTTTTAATTTCAACATGAAATGGTGGATCGCTCATTTTTCAGATCTGATTCAGAGCTAATTCAAAGGTTTTCATAAAACTGCTCTTACTTTTGTCATTAGTTGCAATTAATTTATAACACGTAATTCCAAGTATTTCGCAAAGTCAGTGTTAATAAAAAAAAGCGCGAATGTTTTAGTTGAGTAGTCTTCTCAAATAAAACGAAATTTGATTTTGATTCTATCACGGTTTCTTAAAGTTGTTCATATCGGTGATTTTTGCTATAAATTGCGCCCGCTTCAAAAACTCAAAGAACAATTTTATTTTAGTTCTTGATACTGAAGATTTACACGCGTGTACGTGACGTCAATTTCGACTCCCTTCGTTGCAAATTTTTGATCATTTGTGAGGTGGTTTTGTGGTTTATGCTGACTGAATACTAACTGTTCCCACAAAAACATCAGCTGAATGTTAAAAAATCCAAAGTCGAACTTAATTTAAATGATTTTAACCTCACGATGAATTGATCCAAAGTGTTAGCTGTTAAATTCAATGTAAAAAACTAAAAACATTTAAAAAACACTGAAAATTAAATATTAATACAGTTGCTAACTTTTAAAATTAACAACTTTTTAATCTAGTTCTAGTCCTACAATATTGTACATTTATAATAAATAATCGGGGATCTATGTGTAATGAAACATATATTCTAGACTTTTGGTTGCTCATATTTGGTTGCGACTTCTTGTCAGATGTTTTTGGGAAAGAGTAACTCTCAGGTTTTTGGCGGTAGTTTTAATCATCAGCAAATGTCATGCTTTTCTTGAGTTCCCAAGGTCATTGGGAATATGCTCCAAGAAGGAGGGCAGGGGGTTGAAGATCATCTTGATTGTCGTTTGATCCGATATCCTTGAACCTATATAAATGGAAATGAAAACACTGTAAGGGTAATAACATCAAAGGGGGTGGATGTAGCTCATGTTGCCTAAGATCGGAGCGAGAATTTGAGTTAAAGAAAACTACGGAGAAAAAACCCGTGCGAGGCCGGCGACCGGAAGCACGAACGAGCCGTAAGCCGTTTTTACTTTGGCAACTCGTACTTCACCGTTTCGTCCAGGGGATGTTTCCACAACTCTTCCAAGGGGCCAGATTCCTCTCGGCGTCAAGTCTTTGAGTACCCACACAACATCTCCAACTTTCAGAGGAGGCTGGTTGTTGTTTGTCCATTTACGTCTCTTGAGTAATGTCGGCAGGTAATCCTTAATCAAACGCCGCCACACGTGGTTCATCAACTGCTGCACGTGCTTCCAGTTCTTGAAACTAGCTGGCTGTTGGTCTCCAAAGTTTCCGGGTGGCAGGGAACTGTAAGGGCGTTGAATGAGGAAATGGTTAGGAGTGAGTGGTTCTTCGTTTTCAGGCTGATCAGCAACGTTTGTCAAGGGTCTGGAATTCAGGATTGCTTCGACTTCAACCATTATTGTCTCAAAGATGTCGAAGGAGAGACGCGTAGATCCTAGAATAATTAAGAGTGTCCTCTTGGCGCTCTGAATCAATCGCTCCCACACGCCACCAAAATGAGGGCCGTATGGTGGGTTAAATTTCCATGTGGTTTTGACTAAAGCTAGGGCTTTATAAATCGTAGGAGTCCATTTTGGTCAATTATTGGATTTAAGTTTCTCAATTTGCACTTGGCGTCTAACTTTTGTCTTCTTTTTAATGCGTTGAGTGTTGAAGAGAAAGCATTGTTTTGAGACAACTTGAGCAGAAGATTTTGAGATAAACAAACATCATCTTTATTGTACTGACATTCGTTGGAACGATTCTTTTTAGCTCTGTAAATTAAATTGAAAACAGTTGCGAGGCATAAAAGTAGCTTATTCCATGTTGAAAAGCGGTTCGTGTCTATAACATGTGTGATTGCTGATTTTTTATTTCTGGCTACGGCACCTACGGTTGAAATCTTTTTCATATCTTTCCAAGAACTTTCAGTGTTTTGCAAAAATTTTGGTGCTGTAAACCATTTCGGGGGGATTTCTGATGGCTCAAGGCCACGCGTTCCATGGTCGGCTGGATTAAAATTAGTTGGGACATGATTCCACTCATCAGTTTTAGTTGTTTTCTTAATTTCTTCGAGTCGATTTGAGACGAAAACGTTTTGTTTCTTAGTTGAACTGATCCAATCTAAGACAACACGACTATCAGTCCACAAGTAGACTTTTTCAAATTTTAATGTCATTTCGGTTTCTATCAATGTGCGGAGGCGTGTACCTAAAACGGCTGCTTCGAGTTCTAATTTTGGCACACTAATTTGTTTTATCGGTGCAACTTTGCATTTTCCAAGCAGAAAAGATGTTTGAAAGATTTCGTCCTGTTTTTGGGTGCGAATGTAAGCAACTGCTGACAATGCAACGGTTGAGGCGTCAACAAAGACTTGGAGCTGGTGATTATTTTTCTGATTCGTTGAGGAGTTCATCCATCTGGGGATTTCGATATCAGGCATTGCAAAGTAACTATCGAGCACTTTTTGTAGGTTGGAATGAAGTTCTGCGGGAAGTGGTTCATCCCACTTCTTGCCTATTTACCAGACTTGTTGTAAAAGCATTTTGATTCTAATTGTGAGCGGGGACAAAATTCCTAGGGGATCGAAAATTGTTGATACTAAGCTGAACATTTTCCTTTGTATACTCACTTGCATTTCGGGGAAGTTGTTCTAATGTCTTCATTAAAATTAGGGCTTCATGTTTGTTTGACACAAATTTTTTCGAGCGAAAACCACCTTTATGAAGGCTATCTTTAGTCTGGTTAATGGTTTCAATTGCTTCTTCTATAGACGGCAATGAATGAATATAGTCGTCCATATAAAAATGGTTCTTTATTGCATTAACTGCTTTTGGAAATTCAATTGCATTATCTTCTGCGCAACGGTTCAGAACGAAAATTGCACAAAATGGGGAGCAGGTTGCTCCAAAAATTAATCTGGTGAACTGGTATTGGTTAACCATCCCTTCATTGGGCCAGAGAAAGCGTAATGCAGATTGGTCCTCATGCCTTATTGCTATCTGCATGAACATGCCTTCGATATCAGAGAGAATGGCAACTGGGTTTTCACGAAATCTCAGAAGAATTCCTACCAAGTTGTTCAGCAAATCTGGTCCTGTGATTAACTTGGAATTCAAAGATTGTCCTCTAAACTTGGCCGCAGCATTTGCTACTCTGCGCACTTTTCGGGGCTTGTTTGGATTAACCACCGGGTGATGAGGCAAATACCAATTTTTCTCGGGTTCTGGCTGCTGCATTTCAACTGGCTTGACATAAAATTTTTGAAGATCTGTTGTGAGAGTTTGCCCATACAACTCTTTCAATTGGAGGTCATTACTGAGTCGCTTCTGAAGACTTTTTAGCTGGCTGAGAGCTGGAAAATAATTATTTTCAATTCTCAATGGTTTTTTCCAAGGCAGTCCAATTTCGTACCTCTCACCATTGTAGCTGATTGTTTTGTTCAATATATCAAGGGCTTCCTTGTCAACGGGATTTTTAGATTCACGCTCGGGTTGAGTTCCTTCGGCTTCAATTTTCCCGAATTGCTCAAGCAATTCATCAAGAGGCTGATCGTCGGAGCTTCTTCGTGATACGTGGTACACGTACTGTTTCTGCTGGTGAGATCGTTGTTTGGGTTGCTTTTGCACTCTTTCATACTCTCCAGCTAGGGTCCATCCAAGCCTCGTCTTTACGCCGAAAGGCTGGTTTTTAGTTGCCGGGATGACTTCAACTGGATGTGTGAAAGCAAAAGTGTTTGTTCCCAAAAGTGCACCAATTTTGCCTTCAGCTATTTCTGGGAAGTGAATATGACGCAATTCTTTGAATGCATCGCAAAGCTGGTTGAGTTCAAATGTATTAGTTGGTGCTACATTTAAACAAAGAGTGCTATAAGTTGTTTTAATTTGAAACTTTTGATCCAAATTTTCGTAGGGTGCAACTGTCACTTGTTCTGAATTTTTTGAAAGTGGCATATCATGCTCTGTGTTAAGATACTGAAGCGTAGTGGCTTCTTGATCTTCGCATGGAAGGGCAAGGAACTCTGTGATTTTGTCGAGTATGAAAGTAAATTGGCTTCCGGGATCAATCAGAGCCTACGTATCGAAAGCTCTCTTGCCGTTTAGAAAAGATACTGGGATAAGTTGAAGTTGTTCGAACCATTCTTTTGGTGTAGACTGTAAATGATTCACGCTAATATTTTGGTTAGCATTGTTCAAATTAGCGCGCTGAAATTGATTCTGATTTTTGTTTGCAAAAGACTGTCCGTAGCGGCTCTTTTGTGATTTGGATGAGACGCTTGCGTTGTTGTTACTTCCTGGTTCACATTGCTGTTTGACTGGCTGATTTTCTTGGTTGGTAACATTTGTACCTGTGAAATTGCTGGTGGCAAAAGCAGCTGGCGGACGCTTGATTATTTTAGCGGGGTCATGCAGTGTTGTGTGTTGGTATCCGCTGCATGTTTGACAGCGTTTTGTTGATGGGCAATTTTGCTTCTTGTGTTTATTGCTCAAACAGTTCGAGCAAAGATTGCTCTTGCTTACAATGTCAACTCGCTGGCTTGGGCTGCATTTTTGGTAATCGGGACAGGTCGCCAGTATATGGTTTCCTCGACATTTTTGGCAAGAACGCTTTGGTTGATTTGCGTTGTTTAGGGGTGGAAATGGAGGGGCGCTAGGCGGTTTCGGAGTACCGCTACTGCTTATTGTTGTTGACTGATTTCGATTAGTCGGCTGTGCTGGAAAGCCTGAACTTTGGGTACTTAAAATTCTTTTGTGACTATCGCTGTTGTTCAAGTTTCCAGAGCTATTAAAGTTGTTTCTACGAAGGTTATTTTGCTGGAATGTTTCGCGGTTTATCTTATCGTACACATGTGCTTGAACTTCTAACCATTTCTGAAATTCAACTGAAGTAGCTGGTGTTTCGATTGATGTAACGGTGTACTCTGTCCATTTGAGGAGGATGTTATGCGGGACTTTTTCTCTAGCTTTCTTCATAAGTGTTGAGCTCTCTGGGTCTGCTGTGTATCCCAGGTATTGGAAAGCTTGCACTAAACGTTTCAAGAACAAGGCAAAGGCTACAATGTTTTGCTTGTTATAGTCATTAGTTGATTTCCAGTTTTCCAATTGATTTATGAAGGCATTCACCACTATTGTAGGATCACCAAAATATGACATGAGTTCGTTTAAAGCTGTGCTATAATAAATAGGATCACACGAATACGCTTGGATGACATCTTTTGCTTTTCCAGTAACTGCATTTTGCAGGTGTGTGATACGATGTTTGTCAGTAATACTGGTGTTGTTATGTACGAGGCAAAAAATGTTATTTATCCATTCGTGGTACTTCAATGGGTTGCATTAAAGTTTTGAATTGTAGGTGGTGGTAACTTTATTGAGTGTTTACTCGTTGGATTCTGCCAATATCGAGCTGTGTTTGAGGTCCACGGTAAAAAATTGATTTCAAATGAAGGGTGTCTGAACCTTTCATTTGATGTTGGATGTAATATGCTGGAAAATTGATGTGAATGTGGTAATTGTGACTCGTAATTTTGCTCTACTGAAGGCAGTGCTTGTGGGGGAAACGTTGAGATTGAATGAGCAATGGGAACACTTTCAGTTATTGTTTTTGAACAGGCGGTTTCTTGAACACCGAATGGGTTGAGAGGCTCAATGCCTACGGTTTTGACTTGTGACTGTGGCTGGAATTGAGTAAAGTTTCCTGGTAAAATTTTATTCTCTGTGTTTTTCAATTCCTGTCCATTATGCAATGGTAAAGAAAATATGTTAGAAGTTTGAAAATTGTTTGCGTTTTGGCAGGAATTTTCAGAGAATTGATTTAAGTTTGTCATTGTGTTACTCAGTTCTATTGGTTGTTTTGTCTGTTGCGGGTCAAAATCTAGGTTCTGTGCGTTTTCTTGACTGTAATATTTGACAGATCTGGGATTCATCAAGGGGGAATTATGTGTTCCTTGATATTTGGAACAACCCATGTTCTTCGGTTCAAACGTTTGCGTCTGAAACCGTTTCTCGGCGATATCTCGAGAAAATTCAGATAGCATGTTTTTTGACTGAAATTGATTATTAAAGTTTTCCTGAGGAAAATGGTTTTGAAATTTATTTTGCGTGCTTACAAAACTAAGCGGCTGGACTGAATCATTGTCTGCTTTAAGCTGCTGCTGGTTGACTGTAAAGTTATCAACAGCAGATAACGTTGTATTACTGAGAGCAAAACGATCGAGAGTTTTTGCGACGGTCGTCTCAGGTTTCGCAAAATTTCTATCCGAGTATTTTACTTCTGTTTTGGATTCCAATGTGTTGTCGATGTTAATTGGTCTGAATAAACTTGCTGTTCTCATTCCCATAGAAAGCGGATTTTCATTGTTGCCATTTAAAAACTTTGACAACATTGGTTTGGTCGTGTGGAATTCAGACAAAAACAGTGATGGTTTCTCCGGTCTCGGTGGTAAAGGTGGTGTTTTGTTGGAGAATGATGAACGTTCTGGGTTGCTCGCTTCTGGAATCTCGTTCATTGATGGTGAGCATCTCCGTGAGGTTGGATATCTGGCAGTCGTATGAGTTGTTACACTGACATCATCGCGTATCCTAGTTGAAGATTGGCTGAGTAGTCCATCGTCATCTAAACTGTCAATTTCGTGTTCAAATTTCTCTAGACGTGACAGAAGGTTTGAATATCGTTCCATGACAGATCAAGTGCTGCTGGAGTTCGGACTTTCCTTTAACACGGCATCAAGTGTTGTTTTCAGCTCGTCAACATTTGCTTTTGCTTTATTGATGAGCAGGGTGAGTGATCTGAAACTCTTTCTCTGATCGATTGCAGTTTGTAAGAGGTCCAGCTTGCTTTTCAACCTCAGCTCTGCAATTTTGAATTTGTTTAACGCGTACTGACAACTTTGACTGTTCTTCTTTGTCATCTTGCTCTTGTTGGTCTTTTTCGTACTAACAGGTAAAAACGGCTTCGAAACCGGAGCGACGCAAATTTCAAAGTTGAAAAACAATGTTTATGACGCTGTGAGGCTAATCAGCCCCAGGTTTTTTTGTTGAAAATTACGACGCAACTTTTCCGAAAAACAGTATCCTAAAGTTTTTTTTTGTGCTAAATCTAGCTATTTTTGTCTAAAAAAAAGAAAAATAACCGTTTGCGCGCGCTTGTTTCGTTATTTCATTAAACACGACCAAATAATTGCTACAATTTGGGGAAATCAAGATTTTCTTACGAATAGAATAAGTGTATGGCTCTTGAATAGTTTTTGTTACAATCTTTTACCAGGAAAAACCATTTTTGAAAAAGGAACAAAAAATGCTTAGAGGTTGCTACTGCTTAGACCCTATGTTGAAAAAGTTTAAAAGTTTTTGTTTTTTTTTGCGGTGCGAATAGGCAACGTGAGCTACAGACAAGCAGACAAGACAACTCGATTTGTACTGGGGCTCGTTTGAAATTCTTTTCTCTTAAGTTGAACTGCTTGCTTCTTGTTTTCTTTTCAAAACTTTTGGAATCTATACTTTGAATATTCCTTCCGCTCTTGTAACTGCTGACACTAAGTTTTGAAGATCATCTACTATGGTAACTCCTGACACCAAAAATGCTCTCTTCTTCTATCTGCTGACTACTGAGACCGAAAAGGGGCAAGGGACTTCTTTCGGCAACTTCTGGGACCGCGTACAGAAAAAAAGAGACGTTTGAGTTTTGCAACTCAAAGGTATTATTTGAGTGAGCAAATTTAAGAGGGGAGTTATTTCGAGCTTTTGATTTTCTTGCTTTTGAGCTAAAGAAAAGTGTTTTTAATTTTCTCTTTTTTTTCGTTTTTCTTGAGAAGTTGTTTTCAGTGCATACTACCCATTAACTAGGCTCGCGGCTAGTAGTATGCAATTTTTTTTTGTGAAAGAAGCAATTGGCAAATGTTCTGTTGCCTCTTTACTAAATGCAAAATCGAAAAACTAAATTTGAAGCTTGTTTTAAACCAAACTCAGGGGGCTCAATGAATGTTTTCTAAGATCTACTAATTGTTCATTTCAAAACGTCAGGAAAACATTTTTTTGAATTTTAAAGTCAAAGATGCAATTTTGCTAAATTCAAGCTGCTTTTTTACTAGAACGCAAAATTGATAAACTAACTTTAAAGCTTGTATTATGGCAAACTGAAGGGGCTCAATTAACGGTTTTTTTATGGATTTAGTAATTGTATCTATCGAAATGTCAATAAAACGTTTTTTGAATTTTTAAAGTCAAAGATGGAATTTTGCCAAATTCTAGTTGCCTCTTTGTTAAAGTGCAAAACCCATAAACTAACTTTAAAACTGATATAAAAACAAACTGAGGTGGCCAATCAATAGATTTTCTTGAACCTACTAATTGTTTATATCATAACGTAAAGAAAACGTTTTTTGAATTTTTAAAGTCAAAGATGCAATTTTTGCCAAATTCTAGTTGCCTCTTTCTTAAAGTGCAAAACCCATAAACTAACCTTAAAACTAGTATAATAACAAACTGAGGGGGCCCAATCAATAGGTTTTCTTGAACATTCTAATTGTTTATATCATAACGTAAAAAAAACGTTTTTTGAATTTTTAAAGTCAAAGATGCAATTTTTGCCAAATTCTAGTTGCGTCTTTGTTAAAATGCGAAACCCATAAACTAACTTTGAAACTTGTATTACAGCAAACTGAGGGGGCCCAATCAATAGGTCTTCTTGGATCTACTAATTGTTTATATCATAACGTAAAGAAAACGTTTTTTGAATTTTTAAAGTCAAATATGCAATTTTTGCCAAATTCTAGTTGCCTCTTTGTTAAAATGCTAAATCCATAAACTAACTTTAAAACTGGTAAAATAACTAATTGAGGGGGCCCAATCAATAGGTTTTCTTGGATTTATTAAAAAGTTTCCATTAAAAGGTTGGAATAACGTTTTTGATTTTTGGCGCTAAAAAAAGCACTTTTGCAAATTTTTCGTTTTTTGAGTAAAAATTTTACATAAACAACTAGACTTTGAAAAAGTCAATTTAAGGTCCAACTGAGGTGTTCTTTTCAACTACTACTTTTACTGTTATATAAATTTTTTGCGACAAATTCAGAAAAATGTTTTTGAATTTTTCTGATGCAAAAAACGCTATATCGTTTTTTCGTACAATCTGTGTGTTTTTTGCTGTTAAATGCTGACATGTGGTTTCTCATGGCTATTTTTTTCATAAAGTATCGACAAAAGCTCGTTGGGGGACAATTTTTATGTTTTTGAGATTTTTGTCGCAAAAAATTCAAGTTTTTTTGGATACGTCTAACCGGGAAAGGGACTTCTGAGGTGACGTCTGGGACCTCGGGCTATCATCTCTTGGTGACGTCTGCAACCAAAAAAAGTCAGGCCTTCTTGATCGGGTGACGTCTGGACCAAAAAAAAACATTGTCTTGGGAGTCTTTTCCTGATGCTGATTGTCTTCATCGTGATCAGTATTGGTCTAAGAACCCATTGAATTCGGACACTTGGTACCGTTTCTTTGTCTCTTTGTCCTTGGGGGGGGGGGGGGGGTGATGTCACCCTCTTTGTTTTAAAAATATTCCGTTTCAGAAGGTAGACTATGTTTCTTAATCACGGAAGTAGGTCTCCAATTTATGTAATGAAACATATATTCTAGACTTTTGGTTGCTCATATTTGGTTGCGACTTCTTGTCAGATGTTTTTGGGAAAGAGTAACTCTCAGATTTTTGGCGGTAGTTTTAATCATCAGCAAATGTCATGCTTTTCTTGAGTTCCCAAGGTCATTGGGAACACTATGCGTTATATGACCACAAGTCGTTTTTCATACAGGGAGTTTTACGCAGGAAATTTAAATTCATTTTAATTATGTTCACGAAGATTCCTCTCATTTTTAATGGTTGCTCAATGAAGTGGGGCAAGATCTTTATTGGTGACATTATGGCAACTTTTCGATAATGATTTTTTTGTCCAGTGGATAGCAAACAAAATAACAGCCGTCAGAATCCTCCTTTTCCGGCTTGCTTGCAATTTCCCGCCAAACTGCTTTCAAACCGATTTTGCTCTCTATAAATATCCAAAACTAGCAGCTTACTCAAAATTTTTGATGCCTCAACTGATTGAGTTTTTTTCAGTTTTTCAGAGATGTTGAACTGCTTCGAAAACAATCTAAGGCAACAGGACAAAATTTTTGGATCCAATAGAAATGAAGCAATATGGTGGCATCAAATGTTTGCTGCCTTGGTTTTACAAATATCTCTAATTCCAACGATCAGGGGACCCAGTTTTTCTCAAAGCCCTATTTTTTTCCGTTAAACATTGATTTTCCAAAATTATACTTAGAGCAAAAAATGCTACTCAACTTATTGTTATAAAATATGTCAGAGAATAAAAAAAATTTAGGAAATTCATAACCAAAAATTTTGCTATGTTCTTTATATATCACATTAAATTATTGTGCAAGAACTTCATGTGTTAACAAAGCTACCTAAAAGATGGAAAACATTATTTTACCTTTTTTTTCTAAGAAGAACTTTTAAATATTTATTTTGTTTTTCAAAAGGCCAATAGTTTGAAACATAAAATTGTTAGAACTCTCCTATTCTGCCTTGGAAATATTTTATCTCATGTGCTCAGTGATGAAATTTTCATTTTTTGCTGCTCCGAGAAAGAATAATGAATTACAATTTTTGAAATTCATGTAAATTTTTATATTCCCATTTGTTTTCTCGCGGCATATAAATAACATTTTGCCCTATCCGGGCTACAGACAACAAAGTTTGGCATTATATGTGTTTAACTTGCTGCTTTTTAAAACTTTACGTAGTTTTTTTTTAATATTTTTTTTCGAGAAGAAATACCAGCAATTTATTAGAGCAGTGTCAAAGATATTTTGGCATTTTTCAAGACGTCTGGTTTTGAAGCCATCATTAAAATGTAAATGATTGAATATACAATACATTTTACTGCGGATAATTTTGACGAAAAATGCGAAAAAAATTATAAACTATTTGATATTCTTTGTCACAATTTCTCTTGTGTTTTCTCTAACCAAAATGCCGTTTTTTTTAAAATAAATGTCTTTACATATCTTTGGTAGTATTGAGAGAGAGAGATAGAGAAAAGACACTTGAATTACTATCATACAGGTACAAGTACCAGAAAAATGTAACCAACATTACATTATTATGACAGAAAGTGTATGGGGAGATGAACAAAAAAAGGTAATTTAAAGTAGTTGAGGAGTTCAAATGTAATATACTCAAGCTCCTTGTTCGGGTTTGATAAGAACATAAGATAAAGGTTACTTTACATAGGTTATAAAGGCTACTCAAGGTTACTTTTGACAAGTAACCTTGAGGTCACTTGTCAAAAACTTTTCAGAAAAAATTGATTGAGAGTTGTCTTTGTTGGGGCTCAAATGTCTCAGAATACAAAAATTATACCGCTGACAAATTTTTAGCGACTCGTTCTGGGTGTATCCAACTCAGTTCGGTTTTCTTTCCATCATTCAGTTTCTTTCCCACAATTTTCACTTATACCCGTAGCCATCCATACACTCATGTTTTAACTGCTTTTTAGCCCAATATGAGCTCAAATCTGGACTCGGGTGCCCCTAAATTATATAATGTTTGAATTTCTCGGTTGTATCAGTTGTCTCACTTTCATGATCTTGAGTTCATTCCAGTTCCTATTTGTTTAAAACAGATCCTTTTTAAATTATCTTAGGATGACACCGGCGACCCATCCAGATATTTACATGAAGGACTTGAGTCGTGAACAGGTGGGGGGTTCGGTATGACCAAAGCTCTGGGCAAAATTTCGGCCGCAACCTTTCTCTCCTCAATTGACCATTTATACTTATTTTACTTTAGGAGGGTTGTGATGTCTTCCTCAGCGGAGAAGAACACGCATGTCCAGGACAGTACCCGCTGTCCATATCAGGGTACATTTGAAAAGAGCACGGCCCTTCCCCCACTCGCCATTCTCCCTCTCAACCCCTCCAAAAACTCAACTCTATTTGGCAAAAGCCCAACAGAAGTGCCCGGCTTCCAAAATGATACCACGCCAAACGACAAGTAAGATTTTATTTAAATAATTATTAAGAGCTTCAGTCCCCCCCCCTATACTGATGCCCTGTAAAAATGTAGCCCCCATTGGAATGTAGTAACGGCAATGCAATGGGCACAGGGCTTGTGAAGTCAGTCCCTTTTTTAAATTTGTTAAGGTATGCAATCTTTGAGTTCAAAGAATTGAAGTATATATGATTACTGGTTGCTGACAATCATCGCTTTTTATTCTAATGCAACAAGTTAGCGCCGAGTTCAAACTCTTTAAGGTGCTAAATTAAAACCGAGGAACCACCATTTTTGGAAAGCAAAACCTTCTGCCAAAATCAAAAACTTAATTGAAAAACTTTTTTTTTACAAAATATCTTTTTTTACAAAATATTTAATCGCTGATAAATCAGCCCTCACCCTTTTTGCTCTCAAAATTTTCGCTTCCTCGTCTTAATGAAAAACGAACACTTTTTTTGGCAACATGTAAGTTTGTGAAATAATCAGCAGATCAGATATTTGGGATCTTTTCCGTTTGTGCCCCCCCAGCTTAGTGGGTGCATTTTATTTGCACCCCCAGACGCACGCGCCACATTATTACATAGTGATTTATTATGTAATGGAACGTTCTCTGTAACCGGCGGGGGCATTTAGCGTACTGGGGGGCACAAAGGGAAAAGATCAGATATTTGAATTTGAAATATTTATAAATTTTATTCTTTTTTTTGAAATTTATCAAGATAATGGCAGGTCCTGATCTGTTTTCAATATTACTTTTGATCAGAGTATGAAAATTTTACCAATGGCGATTGGCATTCAATATGACTAACACCAGTATAGACTCTTAGAGCGAGAGAAAGTCTGATGACAATCGAAAGTACTTATCAGTGCCGTTTTTGAGCTATCCAAAGCTTGACCATAAGGAACTAACCAGTCTAATCATATATGAAAATGAGGGAGTTAATATAAAAAATAGTGACAAAAAATTTTATGATATCCTTTAGCTAATTGGAACACCTATGAGCTCAAAATTTTTTGGTTAATTAAACTTTAATTTGTAAGACTCCTTGAAGTTCAGAGAAATTCTGTAGTACTGCGAAATCGTGTTTTATACTGTCCTAGCGATTGTTACATAACTGTTTTGAGGACTGTTATTACGTTGGAGTGCACCACAGTCCGGCGAAAAACATATCCAAAACAGGAACAAAAAACCAACTAAATTAAATGAGCGAGCTAAGAATAAAATAAATTAATAATTATGTGCCAGCCAAATACGCACCAATAAAATAAACGAGAGACAAAGTTGATTTTTGATAGAGGTCAAGAGAACTGTTCAATAACTTTGAACAAGTCAAAATCTGATCACAGAACTCTATGGTCTTGCTGGCTCTGAACGCCAGTTCTATCTGACAAGGTCTGATGAGAGATTTTGAGACACGACCTCGTCACTGGGATTGAATTAGATTTCATTTGAATTTCCAAACACTGTATTAGAAGTACTGTAGAATTTTGTATTTTTGTCGTTAGAAGGCTTCTAGCTGGGGACTGGCTAGCGCCCAAAACTCTATCAAAATTCCGAAAGATTTATTTGGTAGTTCCTCTTGTTGTAGGGAGTGTACTGTGTTGTCCCCAAAACATGTTGCTCTCTCGGCTGTTTGAAAACTTCATTCTGGATAATTGAATTAATAATTGAAAAATGTAAGACCAGCAACAAGTAACGTTATAGCCAGAGACAGCTAATTGAGTAAATTCAACAATCAAAAGGAATTTTTCTATCAAAACTAATTCATGGTCCACACTAAAACAAACCAATTCAATCACTCTCTCCGCAAGAATCCACAAATCCGTTACTTTACTTCCTCTCCTTAATAACTAAAATAGGTTCTGCCTCCCAGTAGCTATGTTACTGCCCAGAAACTTATAATTTTCGCAACCAACAATTTTGAATAACTTTGCAGTTTCACTCACTGCAACTGCGAAACTATGTTCTTTCACAAAGAACTCACTAAACAACTACAATTTTCTCACTCTGAGAACCAACTGCTCCCCGTGAACTTTCTCTCGCTCAATTCTGACTGACGAACCACTGGTCTTCAGCCTCGTAAGTCTTTCTCCCAGACTTGCCCTCTCGCGTCTGCTGGTTTTTCTTGTTCTTAAGGGTACTCAACCTTATCAGTTTTTGTCAGCAAAATGTAACGTGTCGCTCCTTTTAGATCATTTTGACCTAACGTATGAGTGCAATAGTGGGTGTAGAAGTTTGGTCACGTGCTGCAGTTTATCTTATATAATTGTTTGCTCAATATGACCGGAATTCCGTGATTTAATTGGTTTGCTACTTTCAGGATCCAGCAAAAGTTATGTTTCATGTTCAACAGTTCTTATACAAGTACATGCATTCTGTTTTATCCTTTTTCATTTTAATAAAACTTTCCTGATTTAACCCAAGAATACGTTTGCTCCCCTGTGGTTCTGAGAATATTGTGTTTTAATGATCTGGCAATTATTTAAAAATCAGGGAAAACATTGTTCTTACCGCCTTTTTCTTTGTTTACTTTAAAGACCAAAAGAGCGCTTTCGGGTACCGAAAAAAGCCGGTTGTTTTTTTCAATGTGTAAGGAAGTGTCCTAGGAGTGATCAGTTAAAATTTCATGGTGATCGGACTTGAGGAAGTAGGGTTTTCAGGTGCGGGGGGGGGTGGTGGTGAAATTCTAGACGCTTGGTTTTGTAACTTTTGAGTTTCTCTCTATCAGAAGTTCCTTCAAACAGCCATTGTGCTCTTTTGGACTTATCAATCTCTTCTCTAGAACACTTCAGAGCAATAAATAGTCCCATCTCAAACATCGAACTCACTTCATAACACGTTTTTTCCACCAAAAATTCTCTTTTGCAAATGTTTAGACCTTTTGAACCTCTAACACTTTAGTTACCGCTTTTTCTTGACAATAAGGTTTTCTTCCAATGTGTAATTACCAAAACAATAGTACTGTTATTTTTTCCGAGCTCTGATTTTAACTAGACGCTATGATTTAACCGAAAATCCCCAGCTAAATTCGACCTGACTGACAAAATTTGGATATAAGAACTCCAACAACTAATTGCATTAATTCCCAAGATCTCTTCCAAACTTCTCCTGCAAATACAAAACACTACTGAAATAATACTCTCACTAGTTCTCCTAAAATGGGTTACCAGGCTTGGATTCAAGAGACTATTGCAATAAAAAGCTAACACTTTTTCAAATCGCTTTATTTTCCTTTTCAGTTCTTCATGCGTGTCCCTTCAACCATCTTTTTCTTCTACTTAATTTTAATATGGATTCAATCCCGTTTGATTGGTGTGCACAAAAGCCGAACACTTGCTGAATTACACCGTAAAAGTTTCCGTTTTTAACGAATAAAAGTCTCTTTTCAACCATTCGAAAAACAAAATATTGGTAAGTGCTTTTTCTTTCACATATAATCTGCTTTTTTTTCACACAGTATGGTTTGTGACAACAACTTTACCTCTCTGTCTTTAATTCGTCTTCCCCATGCTGTGGGTAACTGTTGGAGGCTAACAAACATTTTTTTCGTTGGAAAAATACAATAAATTTGGCAGACAAATCCTTCAAAGCATACCTTTTGTTTGTTTCCCTTTTTATGCAATAAATTTTCCTGGTTAAGATACCCTTTATATCCTTCCCGAAAAAATTAAACAATAACCCCAAACTTGTAGCTACTTATAGGTAATAAATACTCACGTTCATTATACCAAAATGGTTTTTAGGGGTGCAATTTTGCGGTTTGGGGGGATTCATTTATTAAATTATCATTGCTTTTGCCAAGCCCTTCTTTTCTTTTTTTCTGGTGTATTCATACTTGGTTTCTTCTTTTTAATGACCTTAGAGTTTGATTCTGACTATTTCTGACAACTTGATCACTTTGCAAAGCTAATCTTCCTTCTGTTTACATAAGATTTCACACCAACCTAAATCGCTCAAGTTCGCTCCTTTTGTTTACTTATCAAATACGCTCAAGATAAACCTCGAAACTTTGCAAATTAATTACTATTTCGAAAGCCAAGTCCCTCTCTCAACGAAGGGTTAAGGACCCATGATTTATATCAATTCCACAAGTACAATGCATCGGTACAATCAGCGCTAGAGAGACATTCAAATAGGCCGGAACGTGTCGAGTGATGACTCTACAAAAACATTGATCAAAATGAAGCTGAAGATGAAGAGCTATGTTATAGACCCCTATCAGTATTGTTTCAACAGGAATTGTTTTAATTGTATTTATTTTTTGTGTGTGTAAATTCAAGTAAAAAATTGAAGTTATGTTTCAGATAGATTTATAGAATTTTAATTGTGTTGATGTTCAGTTTTGCAAAAGAATTGAATCAGTGACAGGTGACAAAACTTCATGTGCTTAGATGGGGCATCAAATTGTTATAATAGAATTTGTTTCTTTCGATACATTGTTTTTTTTACTTTGTTTTAGTCTTAAATCGCAACCTAAGCATTTCATAATTTCGTGACTCCGCTTGAAGTCAGTGAGAACTTCTGGCGTTTATCGACAACCGCGTAGCGTTTCGAGATGTTACGCAAGAATTTCGAACTGATTCGAACGCAGAGTCACGCAACATTGCTTAAAAAACGCAACATGTACGTTTTGACTTCTGGTGGTGCTGCAGACTTTTGGCATTTCATACGGTGGCCGTCCTCGAATTTAAGTACTCTTCCAATGTTTTGTACAGCTGTGGTCTATGCCATATTGCATGTCTGGAGTGTGTGGGTCCAGAGATTGAGGATTGTACCGAGTGCAGGAAGCTGCAGCTGGGCAACTCGTGCGTGGAGGGAGGGTGTCCTTTCCCTTTCTTCGAACAAGAAAGCCCAGATGGACCCAACTTCTGCACGATGTTAGTAGAGGGTTACATGAGCACTCTTGTAAGAACTTTGCAAAAAATTTGGGACGACAAAAAACACTTTAACGCCAATGTAAGATGTAAACTACCATGGAGTGGGAGTGCATAAGCAATGAAATGTTGATAATTGTAGAAACAGATGAGCTTTATACTTAATCTTGCAAGATTCTAGCAAAAATATGTAAAGACGAAAGTTTGATAAGGCTTGATCTTTCAATCGTTTGGAAAGAATTCGTCAAGGCTGAAAAAGATACTTCACAGACTGGCTTGTGAATCAAGTGTTGAATACACTGAGTAAAAGCTTACCGGAAAAAAACAGAAAATTACATTACTCAATACAATTCTTTTACGTCACGTACATTATTCAGCTTTAATTTTCGTGGGGTTGCAAAAAACCTGAACCACAATTTTGGAAAAACAATGAATCACTCTTTACCATGAGAATAAAACAACATGCGAGGCCAAAGAAAATTATGTTTGAAATAAGAAGGAACAATAAATGTATAGCTGATTCTTTTGTTGCACTAGCCATTCCAATCTATAGTAGTCTGCCTTCTAATATGAGATTTAAAAACAACATCGAGAACTTTCTTGAAAAAGAATTGAAGGAACATTTTTGCAAGAAATTTTTGATAGACCCAAGAGTAATTGTTTTGCAATATGTTATTTCAAGAACTCTAATTTAATCTTTATGTGGACCAAGTTCTTAAACTAAAGAATTTAAAGGATTTTTCTTAATTTTACAGAACGATATTTTTTTAACTGTACATTACTTTTTATCGTTTCCATTGTTTTCTTAGAGGCAATTAACAATGTGTATTAGAGGCAATTAACAATGGTTTTTTTATTTGATTGTACATGTTGTTATATTGCAAGATCTTAAAAGCTACCCCGTTGGTTTTCAATGCTCTGCAGAAAATTTTTTAGAACTTTGTGATTCTGTCTAAGAATGAAAGTATTCTAACGTCAGGTTGTATCAGGACATAAACCTGGACAAATTCGAATGGTTATCGGGCAAAATCTTTCGAGACAGCAGTTCAGTTTTAATTAGAGTATCTAAGGTACATAAACCTCTCAAGTATTGACCCTAATCATTCAAAAAGTTTGCTCGGTTATTACGACTGTTATCAATGAAACTAAAAATTTGAATTCAAGATTTTTGAATCTAAGCTGTGCTTAATTCGCTCGATTTAGTAATAAAATATTTCTAGAAATATTTTCGACGGACAGGTAACAAGGGAGAAATTCCATTTTTTGTTAAGATTGATATCATGCAAGAACTTAACACAAGTTAATACACAAGTTTTAAAATCTAAAAAGTGTTAAGCTTTGAAGTTAGAGGAAAAAAGGAGCAAACAAAGGAAATCGGAACAAAAAAAGCGGGCGTCGGATTTCAGGACAGAAATGGATTAGCCGAAGCTATTTTTAATATATTGAGCTTTTTTAAACTACTTTTTGTGGAAATTAGGCGATGACCTATTCAAGCACTTAAAAATTATACTTCAAAGTTCTGAAATTTCCCGAACAATTGTATCTGCCTGAAACTGAGTAAATCAATTGCCTGTCATATGCACTATTTTTCAATTCTTGCATCATTTCTACAACACAAAATGGCAGCAAAGAATATTGTCAAAAGTTACAGGTGAAGGAGTGATTGTTGCGTTGTTCTGAATAGTTTGAAATTATGTGACATGGAAAATGTTTGCGAAGAATGTTTGCATATTTGAAGGATAGACAGAAATTTTAAAAATGTTGACTCTGTAAGCTATTAACTTGAGATAAATTGAACACTTGACAGCGTGAAGTCGACTTTTAATTACCGTTTTTCATGGTTTTAATTGACGTGAGTCGAATATCCAAAAATATGTTAATTGAAAAATGTGACCTAATTGATTGAAAAATTCACCTGGTTGAGTTTTTGCATAATATCTTAGCCCTCAAAATCAGACTGAATTAATTCCAGCTTCAGACTATGAAACAATTAATTAAAAAAGTAGCATAAAAAGTAACCCTCTTTTAAAACTTGTTTGGGATTCCTTGTGAAAGTTATGGTGAGTGTTACAAATGAATCTCACCGATTCATTCTGCATTTTCATTAGTTTATTAACATAATAAGTGCTTATTGTTTTATTGCTCTAAAAATAAATTTTGAAAGATCTGAATTTCCTGCTCATTGACATTTTTGAGTGGTTGAAAGAAACTGGTGGTTATTTACTCTTAAAAGTTAGGCCAAACAGCGTCCAAATTGCTTTAAATTCTTCGGCAATTCGACCTAAGTGCTCTATTATAATCACTCTCTCTACTGAAGCAACTAGAATCGGGCCCCGCCTGTGGTCCAGTAGCAATTTGTCCTCCGTTTATGTTTTAATCTGCTTTGTTCGTTAATCTCGATTGATCTAGTTCGCTTGCAAAGTTGTTTTTTTTTGCAGAACTTTATTCGTTTGCGATAAGGGAGATTTACGCGAGGGCTTTCCCGTCTAAAATGCAAGTGGGGTTTCGTTTACCGCTCTTATGTTTTGAGAACCCCATTGATATAAACTGAAAATTGTATTAGGTGAGCAACAAAAAGATTAGGTGAGCAACCTAAACGAGCTCTGAGTAAATTTGGGTTTTGCACGTGGGGTTTCAGTCCAAAATTGGCTATGCTCGAAGCAAGTTGAGTCGGGCAAATTGAATTAGTGGTAATTAGTGATATAAGGTGTTTTCTTCAGTATAATAGACATTATTTTGTATCTATTATTTCTGTGTTCAATAAATGATTTTATTCCATATCCGATTTGAAGTTTTGCCGAAAAAGTAATGAGAAAGTTGCAGTGAAAAGTGCTGAAAACGCCCGCATCTTTAAGCTATGTGAAGTTTTGTATGAATTTCGGTTTTCAGCAGTGAAATTTTTGTTTTCACCGCATTCATCGGAATTTTTACAAAAAACTGCCATACAGGGGTTCTAACCTCGGACCTCTCGCACTTGAACCACTTCTCTTTCCACTGCGCCACCTTTCAATTGTGCTTCTCTTTGAATTTAAATCCAATCAGTGCAAACCATATGCGTTTAAATTGTTGTAAAATTTTCGGTTTTTAGCGACGACTTTTTGCAAAATTAGCTACTTTTAACGATTAAAGTTTTATTTTCACCGCTTAAGCGGTGAAAATACTAATTTACCAATAGGAAGCTCTGAAAACAAAAATTTCACCAATGAACTTTTTATTTTCTTCGTGTTTACGGCATTCAGGGCTAAAAACCGCCGATTCGTACTACTAATAACCGCATTCATTGTAGTTCTTACTCATTTTAGTATTTTTTTTCCGTTCACGCCTCGACTCGGGTAACGAACGCATATTTTTCACTCAATCGTATTAAACTAAATGTAGTTTAGTATTTAGTTAGTTGTCTTTGGTGCTCAATATGCAACTAAAATTGGTAAGCTTTTAAAAAACATCTATTAATGTGCATTAACTTTTAATCGTAGGGGGTGGCTGTTTCTTTGCCAGGACCTCCAGGTTTTGATCACGCTACCCAGACTCTGAATCGGGTTCTGAGCATACCGCTTAAGCTCTGGAAAGGTTCCTGTTTATCCCTACCCCCAGTGCACCCATGCGCGCAACTCCCCCAAGTTACCAAACCATCGAAACAAAAATAGGGTCTGGTCAGACCGTTTTGAGTTGTGCACATGGGTCGCGGAGCAGAAGTGGCAGACTAACTTGGGTTGCGCACTAGGGGTACTTCGACTGGCACTTTTAACCGTTGAAGAAGCAGTTATCAATGATATAAGGCATTGTTTTAAAATAAATAGACGGTTATGTATATCGTTTTTGAGTTGTTCATTAAAAAGTATTAGTTCCAAACAAAAAAAAATTCAGCTGAACAGCAATTGCCAAAACTTGGTCTTCAGCGTGGTCTTTGATGTAAAAATGGAATTGTTCTTCAAAGAAAGGTTTTTTGAACTGGCGTTTTTCTCAGTTGGACCACTTGGTTTTTGGGCTTGGTTTTAAGACTCTGGAAGGCTTTCTGATCAGACCATACAGATGTTGGAAAGGATTCGGTTCAGACTAACGAGATCATATCACGAAACTATCAAGACTCTAGACCACTCTTTGATCGGACTATACAGGATCCGGGCGGGGCTCTGATAAAATTTTTCAGACCGTGCAGACTCTGGATGTGGCCCTGACCGGAATTTCCAGACCGTAAGTAGTCCTGCCAGACTCCGTTGAAGGGTCGCGGTTTACCCCCCGTGCGAGACCCTAGTGGGTTCGATCAGAGCTGGCTTGGATCGCACACCTCAACCTGATCAGTCGGTTTGATCAGAGCTGGTTTTTGCCTTAGACTTAAACCTGGGTGTGACACAAAAAATTGTTGCAAATTTCCCCCCGCCGTGTTGTTAACGCCATCAGCAAATGATATTTATAAGTAGCCAATAGTGTATTTCAATTGTGCTGGCTATTCCCAATCTTATAAAGTTGCTAAATCTTTATTAGTGCAAACTTAAGGTAACAAAAACAAAAATTTTGTCCAGTGCGGCGGAAAAAATATTCTTTATTTCTTTAGACCCGACTCAGTGATGGCCTTCTTCGCCTCAGTTATGGTGTTTTTTCTGTGGCTCTGTG
>NW_027450892.1:0-16803 GCF_964194025.1 Convolutriloba macropyga
CTGTCAAATAAACGCAATTTCTGTTGTTTTTATCATCGGTTTAAACCAATTTTAAAGCCAAGTTGTTAAACCAATATAAGATTTGGATGTAACGAGTTCAAAATTACTCCTGTCAGATTTATAAAATGTTTTTCTTCAAGGATAAAACTAAGAAAATAAATAGGCATTTCTTTATTTGTCTCTATATGCAAGTCTACTTTTGTCGATATTAAGATGCGATGTCAACTTGACGATTTTTTTATCACTTGTTATAGATTTCTCATACATACTTTTTGATTGATAACGGTAAAAACTTAAATGGGCCATTCAATTTATCGTTAAAAATTTGTGGAAAAAATAATTGAAGAAAAACAACTACAAAAAAATTATATATTGAAAACTGAGGCTGATATTTGATGAAGATAAATTTATCTTCATTACCTACCAGCCTCAACATTCAGTATATTTTTTGTATTTGTTTCTTTTTCTGTTAAATTTTTCGTCAGTTTTCAGATAAATTGATGCCTACAAATAATTTCTTGAGTTTATCAATCAAAACTTATGTGTCAGAAATCTAAAACTGATAATATATAAATCGTCACCTTAATATCTTATCTTGCTATCAACAAAAGTAGATTTGTGTATAGAGATTAAAAAAATGCTTATTTAATAGCTGATCTTTATACATCAAGAGTTATTTATCAGAAATCTAACAATAGTAATTTAGAAATTGTTATATTAAAATCTTCTAATGGTTTAAAAACATGGTTTTAAAATTTGTTGCAAAACCGATGATAAAAACAGGTTTGACTGATTTTAAATCTAGGTAGTTTAACTGCAGTCGTCTTCTTGCCATTTGCCATGATGAAAATGTGGCATTACCCATTTTCCCCATTTTATATGCTTCATTCTTTTTTAGTAATAAGAATGCTAGGTTGTGATAGATTGTTGGTTACTTCAAATCACAAAAGATGAAGAAATATGCATGTTGACTACATACTGAGCAATAGTGCGAGAACAATCTTTTCATGCCTTTAATCGGTTCATTACGGTCTTTTAAGAATTCCAGTCTTAGATTAGTGTAACAATTTTTTGTTTCGTTTCATGGCAAGGCGTGTGTATGGGCGATTACGGTGGACCACTGTACAAACTGAACGAAGACGGTACCCCTGACTGTTTGTATGGAGTGGCCAGCCATGAAGTGTTTTGGGAGGAACCGCCATGTCAAGTGCATATTTTTGCCAAAATTTTGGAAGTTAATAAATGGGTCGAAAGTCAGATAGATGCGATGAAATGCAACGAGTCGAACCCTATAAATAACTGACCTAATATCAAGCGTTGCTCGAGAACATTTGGACTTCTGTGCTATATTCATTGCTTTGGTGAATCATAATGAAGAAAAAAGTTTAAAATATGTTAATTGTTGGTTTAGATGTAACTGAATTGAAAAAAAGCTTGCGACTAATCTGGTCTTAAGAGCTCCGATCGAGTTATTCCGATCAAGAATTTGGACTAAATTTCATAGGTTAACCTCTTTTCCGCAACCAAAATTGGGATATATAGAAATTTCCTTTCAGATTCGGGATTTATCATTGAATTTTTTTTCTAGGTTTCGGGCTCTGTCCCACAAATTAACTTCGGTTGATCTATATTTCTACGCATCCTCTAATACCATACTTTGAAAATTCCATGAGAAACTACAATAAAGAAGAAAAGGAGAACTTAAATGGTGACGTGGAGACGAAAATATTTAATACCAAGTATTGATCAAGGACAGTATTTTCATGTCAAATTGAATATTTGATCTTATTTTGATAGTTCAAAAAGTTGATCTTTAAAGGTAAAGTACCTACAGTGAATGGTCTGAGAATCTAAGGAAATGTTGACAGCAGCGTATCAGAAGAGGAGGCATCAAATATAAAATTTGATGGCTACCAACGACTGTTGGATCTCAAATACATAACAAAAATTCAATCTATAAATGAACAAATTGTGAAAAACCGTACCTTTGCAGCACGTGAGTGCTAACACGAACGAATGTACACACGCCCGCGGCGAAATTCCCCCCCCCCCCCGCCCTCCAGCCCTAATTACCTGATCTGATCTAAGAGTAGGGGGTAACTGTCTATGGGGGATAAAACGACGTAATAATAAGCTTCGCTGTCGTGACCAAACGTTGCGCACAAATATTTTTTCCATAGCCGAATAGACCTGAAAAGATTTATCAAAGCCGTGTGACAGGACTGATTAAACAGCTAATCCCTTTCAGTATCCAACATATGCCAAGATCAAACATAGGTTATATCAACAGCATCCGCCGGAACCTTACTGAAAATGAAAGGCAAATATTTTTCTAGGAAACCAAAATTTTAGTCACAAGAATAGAAATTAAGATCGATCCGGTTAAGAGAAACAATCGGATAAACAGAGAGTGTTTTAGAACATCATTTTAATGAGAATTTTATTAAAATTCAGGGCAGAATTAAGTTCCAACGAACACAATAGCAGCAGATACTTTTCGTATGAAAAAATAGGAAATGCCGCTAAATAAAACTTCAACTGCATTAATTGATAGCACAAAGATAAGAAAATTAAACTTGCATTCTACCAAATTCTCATTTGACGCCAAGTTACCTTCTGGGAAAAAGGCAACAATCACCCCACCCTTATCTTTTTTCTTAGCGGACCATCTTTTCGTGTTGTCTACGAACCAGAACAAGTATATGAAGAGCCGGTAGAAAATTGTGGACAACTCTTCATGATGAGACTCCCAGAATGCAGTTAAAAATGTGAACGAGACATATTTTTCCTGGTGTAGGCATCGGTTTAAGAAATTTTTTTTTACGACGTCAAGGAGGTAGGATTTGGATTTGAGTGAAAAAAAATAGTCAAAGTGTCTAATAAAATTAGACAAAATTTTAGAGGTCAACTTCATCTTCGTAACCAAAATTGAATAAATAGAAATCTCCTTTCAGATTCGGGTTTATCATAGAATTTTTCTTAGTTCCATGCTTGGGGCTCTGTTCTGCAATTTAACTGCGGTTGATTTAAAATTTTTACGCGTACTTCAATACAATATTTTAAAAATGCCATGAAAAACTACAATAAAGATTCAAAGGATAATTTGAATGGTAAAGTGTAGACGAAACGTTTAATGCCAAATATTGGTCAAGGACAGTATTTTCATACCTAATTTTGGCTGAAGATAGCCTTTTCGCACGTCGAGATTTCCAATAGAATACATATAGAATAATCAACAGAGAAATTCAATATTTGATCTTATTTTGATAGTTCAGATAATCGATGTTTCAAAGCAAAAAGTACCTACAGTGAATGGTCTATGAACCTAGGGCAATGTTGACAGCAGTTTAGCAGTAGAGGCGTCAAATATTTAAAAATTGATGGCTGCCAATGACTACTGCAGGATCTCAAACAAATAACAAAAATTCACTCTTTAAATGAACAAAACCTGAAAGAACGCATCATTGCTGCACATCAGGGCTATCTGGAACGAATGCAGACACGCCCGTAGAAAAATTACCCCTCACCGCCCTAATTACTGATCGAAGAGTAGGGGGAATCTGTCTAAGGTGAATAAAACGATGTAAAAATAAGCTCCGATGTCGTGACCAGCCGTTGTGCACAAATATTGTTTTTAAAGCCGAATAGACCCGTTAAGATATATCAAAGCCGTGTAACTAGATTGACGGGACAGCTGTTAACTTCCAGTAGGTGACATAGGTCAAGATCAAAAATGGGTTTTATCAACAGCATCCGCTGGAACCTTACAGAAATTGAAAGGCAAATATTTTGCTAGGAAATGGAAATTTTAGTAGCAAGAAAAGAAAATCAAAAGAGCTTTGGTTAAAAGAAACGAAAGGATAAAGAGAGAATGTTTGACGGCATCTTATCAATGAGAAGTGTGTGCAATCTCAGAGCAGAATTAAAATCAAACAAACGCAATTAAAACAGAATTTTTTTGTAAAAGTAATTAAGAAGTGCCGCTAAACAAAACTTCAATTGCATTAATTGATTGCACAAAAATAAAAAAATTAAGTTTGCATTTTACCAAATTCTCTTTTTACGCCAAATTACCTTAAAAATTTTCACAGGGACTGAATATTGGAATCAACATTCATTACCGTATTTGTTTTCCTTTTAAGTAATCCATTGCAGTAGTTTGGTTCATTTTTACATTAATTTTAAATTAGTTCAAGAACTTGACTTTCTCTTATTTTGTTCATTAACTAGACAGGAAAGCTCCTGTCGTTCTGCAATTATTAAGATCTTATTTTCCTGTTGAGCAGTAATTTGTATATTTATTTCACTTTCATGCCTTTCAGTTCTACTGCTGAAGATCAGTTGTGAATAAAACTTAGTCATTTGAACTTCCCAAGTGAGTAAAGAAACTCGAAGTGTCAATCGATACGCAAACTACCAATAATAGAAGTGAAATCTAATGATCACTTGAGTGAAACTAGCAAATGCGACAAAAACTTCAATCTCTAAACGATAGGCGTCATTCGCAGCGCAAATGGACTAAGCATTAGCAGTTGGGAGTATAACTAATTTCGACGTAGGCATCTTTGATTGCATGAGGGAGAGCTATCCTGTCGTCGACGCAGACACATCCATTCTTGACATGAAGGTCTTTCCAGAATGGGTGTACGTACGGCAATATCTGTTCACAACGATCTTCGTTTTCTGTTATGATGCAGTCTCGTATCTCCTATAATCTTGCTTCTTTGGTGGTGAGACTGGCCATCTGGCCATTAGTGTGCTAGAAAAGATCTTCAAAAGGGCGAAGATTTTTTACTACGTCAAGGAGGTAGGATTTGGAATTGAGTGTAAAAAAATAGTCAAAGTGTCTAATAAAATTAGACTAAATTTTAGAGGTCAACTTCATCTCCGTAACCAAAATTGAAAAAAATAGAAATCTCCTTTCAGATTCCCGGTTTATCATAGAAATTTTCTTACTTCCAAGCTTAGGGCTCTGTTCTGTAATTTAACTGCGGTTGATTTAAAATTTTTACGCGTATTTTAATACCATATTTTAAAAATTCCATGAAAAACTACAATAAAGATTCAAAGGATAATTTAAATGGTAAAGTGTAGACGAAACGTTTAATGCCAAATATTGGTCAAGGACAGTATTTTCATACCTAATTTTGGCTGAAGATAGCCTTTTCGCACGTCGAGATTTCCAATAGAGTACATATAAAATAATCAACAGAGAAATTCAATATTTGATCTTATTTTGATAGTTCAGATAATCGATGTTTCAAAGCAAAAAGTACCTACAGTGAATGGTCTATGAACCTAGGGCAATGTTGACAGCAGTTTAGCAGTAGAGGCGTCAAATATATAAAAATTGATGGCTGCCAATGACTACTGCAGGATCTCAAACAAATAACAAAAATTCACTCTTCAAATGAACAAAATTTGAAAAAACGCATCATTGCTAAACATCAGTGCTATCTGGAACGAATGCAGACATTTCCGTAGAAAAATTACCCCCTCACCGCCCTAATTACTTACTGATCGGAGAGAAGGGGAAACTGTCTAGGGTGAAGCATAAGCAGTTGGGAGTATAACTAAATTTGTAGTATGATTCAACTCTAAATTTCACTTTGTACACTTTCATTCACTCAGCAGTATTATTACTACTAAAGCGCCCACTCCCTTTTCTCACAAACTCGTTATACAGCTAATCCAAAAGAAGTACCTGCCTTTGGGTATGGCCCTTCCTAGAGGGAACATTCCATGCAATTGAAAATTGAGATCCCATACCGAACTTCAAGTGTTATTCAGTACTTGACAATTGTAAATGCAAGTCTCCCATGTATTATAATTTGCTCGCTTTCTCGCTTGAAATTTGCTTCTTTCAAGCGTCGTCATACAGATTCGCAATCTGTAATCGGGGTTGATTCGCGGTGCCGAATTAGAATTATTCAATTACTATTTCAAAATAATTGGTTAATTCGAGGGGCGAATTCACTAGTAGTTGTGTAGCTGAACGATTCAATATTCTGAATACAGAATATGCGTAGATTTGTCGGAGCCGAATTTAGTTCTATCATTAAACTGGTATTTCGCTTAGCGAAATAGGACTCAAAATAGTTTGATACACTTTATTGCTTTGGCGGAGCAAAATCTAGTTGAAAAGAGAGACAACTAATTTGAATTAAGAAAATGAGCAGAATGGAATGAATAAAAACAATAAAAATTGATCAACAATTTGATCACGACAATTGAATTCCAATTGCGGCAACTCAAGATCACGAGACAACATGAACAACATGAACAGACAAAGTTATCAGGCACAGGATATAAAAAAATTGTAAAACGTGAAAACTTAAGATTTGATCTTCAAACAAGAACTCAAATTATGACTAAATTAAATGGCGAAGGAAAATGAACTATATTAAATTTAACTACATAACTTGATTTGCTATTCCAAATCATTAGCCCCAGAATGATATGTACTGCTGTACCACATTCCCACTTGACAAAAAAATGACGAAGTTATTCATCATAAAATTACAACATATGAACTAGTTACAATAATTACTACTATAATGTTTTCATTTCAGAAAGTTTTAGTGAAAACAGTTTAACGTTCGGCAAGTTTTAATCACTGTTACTCTCAGAAAATCTTTCGACCTCGCCGACTGCCATTGAGGCCTCTGGTCCCTCGTAGTTAGGCGAAATATAGTAATCTGTGGGGTAAGACTGTCAGGGGAGCATGGACCAACTGTAAAGTCTGTTTCGTCGTGCTGATTTTGAGCTGCGGCCGTCTTTATAGCTGAATTGATGGACCTGTTTTGGACCTGTGTTCTTTAATAAATTGTCTCCTTTTGCTTCGTGAGGGTGCAGTAGAACTTGAAGCTGTGGAGGGACAATTTTGCACAGACGCAATTGATTCGACTGACGCAGTTACTGAAGGCGTTGAACGTTGTCTTTTTGACGGTTTCATTGCCGCCGAAGCCTGGGTAGCTGCTTTCCGTTTTGGTCTACTAGGGGGCTCCGCGATTTCAATGGATGACGACGGCATTCCCATTGGCACCGCGAAATCACTCGTTACTTCTGCTGGTGGCTTTGGTGGCGCTGTTATAACTGTATGTTTTGGTTTGGTGGGCATTCGTACTCGAAGAGCTCGAGTTACATTTGAATGTATCGAGAAGACCGCACTAGTATGGTCTGCTATTTTCCGCTGTTTCATTCGTTTGCCTCCTTCTAATTTCTTTCTGAACTCTTTTGCATGATGACTAATAAGATCTTCAGTAATCTTTCCCGTTAATGTTTTCGTTCGTCGATTTACATACACCTGTAATTCCGTTTCGCGTTCGGACTTTGAGCCGAATTTAGCCAAATCTGAATTACGAATGGTCACATCTCTTTTTACAGGCTCCTTTATCACTGATGTAAAATTATCTGTTTTCACCACCGAAGAACCGGCTGCCGACACATCATATAGCCCGTCCAGGCTTTTATTGGAGAGTTTTGTTCTTGGTCTCTTTTTGGCGAGCTTAATTTCTAGGGAGGCTTCAGTTCGTGGTACCGACAGTCCGACTTCTGGATGAGAGATCTCTCTGGTTTCTTTGTTTGGGTCCTTCTTTTTCCGTTTTCCTGCGTCCTTGCTCAATCTGTCTCTGTTTAATTCGAGTTCTGTGTCACTCCTTTCTTCATTGTCCCAGTTTTCTTTGGAAATGAGTTCCTCCACTTTGACTCTCTCTAAATCTAAATATTTATTTAAAATATTTCTATATATCAGACTACTTGGGTCAGTTGTCGTCGATATATTGCTTAATGGAGTATTAGCCTTTCTACCGAAATGTGCTTCAATTGGTGATATATTAATAGTCTTTTGACGGCATATTCGTAGTTGGCAAATAATTGATTTTATTAATGCTTTCACATTAAATTGATTTCGCGCCGCCGTTTTAATACAAGCTAGACGATTCTTGATTGTTTGTTTTAGCCTTTCAACTAAACCAATTGCTCTGTGATCGTGTGTTGGCGCTTCAATTAACGGTATATTATTTTGACTACAAAATGCTTCAATTTGTTGTCTCGTTTGGCATCGAGCTTGATTTAGTCTAATTGAACGGGGTATTCCGTGTAGTAAAACATACTCTTGAAGGAATTTCAAAATATTATCTGCATTAGCTCTATCAAATGCTTCTGCTTTTGGATATTTTGAAAATCGATCAAAACATGCCAGAAAGTAAATCTCTTCATTTTTTTCATTATAAATTGGTCCTCCAAAATCAATTTGAAATTCTTCATTTGGAACTTTACATAACTTTAATGGTGCCCATTTATTAGGAGGAATAATAGACTTCAAATTTTTACAAATTTTTACACAGGGATTGCACTTTGCCGTCTTTGCGGCTATGTCCCTGTGCATGTACGGCCGCCATGCGTGGGTTGCCATATCTGTCATCCCCCATGTTCCAGGGTGAGTAGCATTTATGGCTTCGACGTAGGCATCTTTGATTGCATGAGGGAGAGCTATCCTGTCGTCAACGCAGACACATCCATTAGTGACATGAAGGTCTCTCCAGAATGGGTGTACGTACGGCGATATCTGTTTACAATGATCTTCGTTTTCTGTTGAGATGCAGTCTCGTATCTCCTTTAATATCGCATCTTTGGTGGTGGGACTGGCCATTGGTGTGCTAGAAAAGATCTTCGAAAGGGCGAAGTTAAATGTGTCCAAGTATAGGTCGTCTACTGGGGGTGACGTTACTGTTGTTGTGTCTGTATTAGGGGCCACTGGCGTTGCTGATACCACTGGGGCTGTCGATGGTCCTTCCTCGTCTACAAATCTCACTTTTGAAGGCGTCGATTGCTGGATTTGCAGCAAAGATTCTTCATCTGAGTTTGAGTTTGACATCATGTAGACTTTTTTAAATTTATGGGCAATTCCTTGAAAATTGTTCAATTTGGATAGCGACTGGTCGGTAGGGCGAGTTAAGGCAAAAAGCGAGTGAGGAATGTTAGCTGTCTCGATTTGGATATTGGAATTTGATTTATTTGGTGTTAATTTGTTAATTGAGTTATCACTTTCCGTAATTGAAGAATGATCTGGATTTCGCGGTGAAAATTCACTGCATATTTTGTTTGTAGAATATGGAATATTTGAGGCTTATGTTGCAAGCGGATTTCGCGCTGCGAAATCGACGTAATTTTCCGCATTTAATATGAAGCGTTTCGCATTGCGTTTAAATACATCTAATTTTGCTACTATAAAATGCTCGTCATATGCAAATATATTAACAGCTTTTTGTTGCGGGTCGCGAGAGATGTAATCTATTAATCCCATTTTGGAGCCAGGGAGATGATCAATTGTAAAATCAAATGGCAATAGTCTGTCTACCCAATGTGTCAATCGACTGTTATAAGATTTGTTAGCTCTATTCTCTCTCATGATTGAAATAAGAGCCCTATGGTCAGTTAATACGGTAAATGGTTTGCCGTATAAATAATATTTAAAATGTTCAACGGACCAGACAACACCCAACAGTTCGAGTTCAATAATGCTATATCTGTCTTCCACAGAATATAAAAATCGCGATGCGAATGCCACAAGATGCCAACCATTTGGAGTTCGTTGTTCTAAAGCACACCCCAAGCCTTTAAGTGAAGCGTCGCATTTTATACGTGTTTCTAAATCCGGGTTGAAATGCCTATTTTCGGTTGCTTCTGCAATCTTCTCCATAATCAATGTGAACTGTTTTTCATGTTAATCCGTCCAAAAAAATTTTGTACTTTTCTTAAGTAAAGGTCGAAGTGGGTAACATAATTGCAACAAGTTTGGAATGAATTTTCCTAAGTGATGAACTGAGCCCATAAATGATCTGAGTTTTTTGAGATTGGAAGGTGCTGATAATTTTTGATTGCATCTGTTTTATTTGACAATGGTGTTATACTTGTTTGTGTAATATTATGTCCGAGCCATTCGACTTTATCTTTTACGAAATGACATTTTGCCAGATTTATTCGCAGATTTTCTTGATCTAACTTTATCAGAAATTTTTGTACTAAATCGGGATGTTTTTCTATGCCTCCTCTGCTCACTATTAATATATCGTCCAAAAAACAGAAAGTATTATCCAGACCTGCAGGAGTACAATCGATCGGTTTTTGAAATTCAGCCGGCATATCCGTAAGGCAGTAAAATCCAGTTTTAAAACGATATGTTCCGTTCATATCCCCGCTTACGAGGTTGAAGTTGCAATGGCGGGCCGTATCACTGTGTAAACTGAATTGGCTGTATGCGTACTGCAAATCAAGAGTCCTAAAATAAGCCGTCTCTTGTGGCACGGTTGACAGTGTTTGAGAAATCGTTTGAATTAACGAGTCTATATTCGGCATTTGATACTTGTTTTTGTGAATAGCTTTGTTCAGGATTTTGGAATCTAACGCTATTTTGATTGATTGATCCTTTTTGACCGTAATGACTTTTGGAGAAATAAAAATTTTATTAGAGCAATTAGTGAGTTTTTTCAATATGTCCCTCGTTTAGCAAATTTTCAAGTTCAGTTTTTACTTTTGGTTGGAGATGAATTAGCACTTTTCTTCCTTTTTGATGTATAACTCGATAATTTTTGTGACATTTTGAGTTAACCGTGTGATGTTTTGTTTTTCCTATTTGGGAGAATAATTCTGGAAATTCCTTTGCAAACGATTTTTTAATTGCACACGGTGGTTCTATATTATGGACTTCCATATTCGGGCAAGGTTTTTGTGATATTGTTATGCCTAATTTATCGAAGAGATCTCGTCCGAGAATTGGTCGAAAACCATCAGCTACGACCGTGATTTTTGCTTTCTAAATTTTGCAAGCGGTTAGCTACTGCTCTGCCTGATTGATTTCCACGTGCACCCGCGCCGCGAAATCGATTGAATGTTTGTATTGCATTCACCGTATTGCCAGTTGCACCGTTATTTGATGATATTCTTTGCTAATTCTGATGGCCCATTATCCATATTGACTGCAATACTAAGTGCTCTTTCGGGTTCAACTGTGTCGCGGAGAAGTTCGCGTTGAATATCATCATCCAATATTTTTGTGATGAAAATGTCCTTGATGATCACCTCCTCACGATTTTCAAAATCGCAATTTTCCGCCAATTGTTTCAAAATGCTGTAGAATTTTTCTACCATTATACCTTTTTTCTGCTTCCGTGAGAAGAATACATACCGATCGAAGGTGATATTTCTTGGGCGGATAAAGGCTATCTCCATCATCACCCAAAGTTTAAGTGTAGTCAGGTCATAAATATTGTCATGAGGGACTTTTTGTGTTAGTAAGCGTCTTCCCTCTGTCCCGATGCTGAGGTACAAAAGAGACACACATTTTTGATCACAAATATGCGATGGTCGTTCCCCGCATAGTACTCCCGCTTCTGTTATCTTTTGACATTTTAAGTCCCATTGCAACTTCAATTGGCTGTTTCGTATCTGACGGTCTCTCTCAGTGTCATGTGTCGCATCTTCAATTGGCATCTCGTACTTTGGTTCAGCTGGTAATCGTACCATCGTTGGTTTCGGTTGCTGTAGAGTGTCCAGTGTGATATTCTCGCGCGCGAGAAACGCAAGCTTTACTTGAATCCGTCATTTTTCCATCTGATTGGTGGGTCCGACGTTGGGCGTTCCCAAAATGGCTCTATCGACAATGGTGTCTTTCTAGATTCACGAACTGGCTGCGCCATGTCATACCGATTCGCAATCTGTAATCGGGGTTGATTCGTGGTGCCGAATTATTCAATTACTATTTCAAATTAATTGGTTAATTCGCGGGGCGATGTGACTATTAGTTGTGTAGCTGAACGATTCAATATTCTGAATACAGAATATGCGTAGATTTGTCGGAGCCGAATTTAGTTCTATCATTAAACTGGTATTTCGCTTAGCGAAATAGGACTCAAAATAGTTTGATACACTTTATTGCTTTGGCGGAGCCAAATCTAGTTTAAAAGAGAGACAACTAATTTGAATTAAGAAAATGAGCAGAATGGAATGACTAAAAACAACTAAAATTGATCAACAATTTGATCACGACAATTGAATTCCAATTGCGGCAACTCAAGATCACGAGACAACATGAACAACATGAACAGACAAAGTTTTCAGGCACAGGATATGAACAAATTGTAAAACGTGAAAACTTAAGATATGATCTTCAAACAAGAACTCAAATTATGACTAAATTAAATGGCGAAGGAAAATGAACTATATTAAATTTAACTACATAACTTGATTTGCTATTCCAAATCATTAGCCCCAGAATGAAATGTACTACTGTACCACAAGCGTATAAGAACAGCGCAAAAGACATTATTTCAACGGTCGCGGTGGCTCAGTAAGAAGGACAAAGATCTAAGAAGATTGAGAGCGAGGGTTCGATCCCCGTACGTAACTTTATTTTCGCACTTGTATTTAGATTAGACTTGCCAAGTCTGACAAGTCTTAAATGTGTTATGATCATAGCTCAGAATCAGTACTAATATCTAGACTTGAAATTAGACTTGCCCCGTACTGATATTGACTTGGCGTTAAGTACGGGATTACTTTACTACAAATCTTAAACAACGTAGTCATCAAAAATTGACGTTAAAAACCCAGTTTTGAGTTTTTAAAGAGATGAGAGACTATGTTGTCGCGAAATGACAAAGAGCATTGCAAGAAACTCATTCCGTGTATTCACTCGTCTTTTAAACAGCTCTAAGTGAGACAATGATATCTGCGAATCGGCGGTTGATATGCAGCACCATACATGAATTATTTGTCTACTTGTCTCACTTTAGGAGTCGGGAACGAGGGATCTTGCATCTAAGGCACTGTGGCTCTACAAAACTAAGGATTTTTTTTACGAGAGGTTCCAAATGCATCCCATGCACTTCAACATGTAAGAACTAAAAAGCTTAGGAAAGCCAGAGTATTTCAGTCAATGAAAGAATGGAAAGTGAGAAAAGGGTATCAATTATTAATCCAGCAAAATTGTCCTCAACCAAAAATACTTGCGAAACAGTGGACTAGAAGTCCGAAAATCCAAGATCTTTGGTTTTGTGGAAACTTAGATTTAAAACTCAATTTCAGTCTCTGGAAGCAGCAAAGGCCAAAAAACCAGGAAAGATATATTTTTTTTCAACAAAAGATATCCAGAGGATCCAAACGCACCCGACATATCCGACCAAACGCATCCGAAACTAAATTATAGAGTGAGTGAAAAAAACAATGGAGGAGTCAAATCTCGAGCATGGCGCCAATCTTAAGGTTCACAGGTAACCCTTATTCTGACAACCCTCGTAGTTCTTCCTCTGTCTCGGAAAACTTCGAAACCAATCAGAATAAGGAAAAAAGCAGAAACCACAGTAAAATGTTTGCTTTAAACTCAAGTAAAAGAGAAGCAAGTTCCAGAGGAACCTTAGAAAAAATATAATTAAAACCCAAAAAATTTCTGCATTGAAAATTCTCGTACAACAGCAGTTTAGCTACTTTATCTCAAGCCTTAAGAATTATCTTTTTTGTTGTCCGGACCAAAGTAACATTGTAAATCAGCGCTGAATCAGAGTAATTCTCAGTCCTTGTTTTTACTATGAACAAATTATGATCATCTCAATTTTTACACTGTTCAGACAAAAAAAGGTAACAAAAAACGGCTCTTTTAAAGCACTCTGAAGAGTCTAAAATCCAATTCTTGGTTTATCATGCACAATCAAAAACGTTCTGTGAATTTTCTGGATAGCCCCATTCTAGAGTGCCAAAAAACAAAAAGAAAAAAGAAAAGCCGCGATTGCTAACAGATTAAAAAAACCAGCAGGCACACAACAATCAATGGTATCTATTTTTTATTAATAACAAATATGTTTATGAATATTTGAATTCTTTTATTATTAACTCTCAGTTTGCCACAGTTTCAACAGTTCTCTCGAAATACAAGCCCAGCAGCTTGCTGAATTTTCTTTTTCGGAATTCCTGAGTCCAAATAAAATGAGTCATAGACAGTCTCCTGAAATTTCCTGTGACTTCACTTCGATGTCATCCACAGACCCTGTTGACCGTGGAATGTCCCGTAAGCACTGCCCGTTAGCCAATCAAAATCCGGGAACTCGAAATTTATCACTTCGAAAGTCTCAAAACAAAAACAAACGAGGAGGATAGATTATATTGCAGAGATTCATTAGGACCATTAACAGTCTTACTAATTTCACCATGAAATATTCCCAGACGGAAAGTCGATATGTCGAGTGCTGTTTTGACTGAAAGAAGGAAGAGAGACCACCCGAACCCAGTACATCCGTATTAAAGCATTGCATTCCAACGGTATGTTGTCGGTCTAGAAGTTTATTTGTTTTCGTTAAGCTGAAACTAAGACATTCCCGCAAAATTCCATTACCATCTGAAACAAAAACCATAAAAATCTGCAATTTCGGTCCAAATTTGTTAGGTTCTAGGCACTCGGTTTGTATTTTCTGGTTTCGGCTGGTATCTACTGGTTTTGACGTGTACTTGCTGGTTTTGGTGGTTTTTCGCTAATCTTAATACGTTTCTTGAAGAATGTATGTCATCAGCTCAAAAAGTGCATCGCCCAAAATTTCCATTTTTTTTCGAAATTTTCACAATTTTCCAGGATTTTGCTATGAACATCATGGGAATAACAACCAAGAATGCTCATTCTATTTTCAGAAAAAAAGTATCTACGGCACGTATACTGCACATCATGACTAGCAATATATTCTGAGGACACACTGATGCACTATATAAAATTGGATTACAATTTTTCAGCACTGATTTACTCTGGCACTAGGGTCTGGGTACTTAATTTCTCTCGAGTCGAGTTGAGGTATATACGGCGTGCTTATATTGTGGATACAACGTTTTAGTAATATTATGGCCGCCTTACCTTAGTTTACATTGGTTGGTATACGAGAGTCTGGTGCTATCATTACTATTCATTATCATTGCATAACGTTGATCTTGTTAAATTTGTTTTAGACGGTTTACGTTTTCTGCTCTCTGCATTTTCCTCATTGCTCATAAAAACTCTCTCTTCTACGTTTTCGTGATATAATTTAACTGCTGCGATCTTAACTTTTTTGCCGGCAACGTTAGCTACCAGTAGATAACTCAATCCTCGCGTCTAGAGGACTATGAAAAGCTCACGACAGTTTTGTTAAATAGATTAGATATGTTCAAATTGAAGTGTGGGAACGTGTCGGTTTTTGCCACACAGAAGTTTAGATTTGTTCGACTGATTGATAGCATTTTAACCGTACCTCTTAGAGACAATTTATTTTCTGAAGAAAATGATTATTTATTGACTTTCTTCTGTTTTCTATGCTGATAAAACAAGATAAGCAATCTAAATTTTTTGTCTGCTTTCCAAATGAAATTCGCAAGACTTTTTGTAAGCTGATGATGCGGACTCAATTCAGTCAATTCAGAACAGTGTTAGTCGCACATTGACCATTAAAAGTAAATTAGCCGTGTTTTGAAACGGAACATCGACCACTTCTTAAGTTTCAAAACGAACATACTGACGGCACCGGCCAAAAAATGAAAGGCTATTGTAGAAATGAACTCGAACGCTTTTCCTACGTTCTGGCAGTTTCTGGACTAGGATAGTGAGAAAACGCTTTACTCAACGTTTAATCAATTTTAGCTTAAGTAGGAGTCGGCTATACTTTTGTAGTTTTTCGGAAAGATATACTTCAAAAACAAATCAAAATTAGTGAAACAGCTGTTTCACTGTCCCACCCTTGCGCATATGAGCTAAAGTTTCATCGCCGCCTATAATTCTGCATCTGGTAAATTAGTTTAAAATTGTTTGTTCACGATATTAAAACCTGCTGCGGTCCTTTATTAAATTTTTGTCGACTTAAAATCTCCGCATTCAAATAACAAAAATTGTATATCAATTTTTGAACATTGGAACTTACAACGCGATAAATTAAAAAATGGCTTTAATTTTATGGCTTGTCACATTATGGCTCCGGTCGAACTTCGGTGGAACTTCTGTTTTTCATCAGAATATTAATGTAATCAAACTTATCACGATATTAGCTGCGTTTTCTGGGCGAGTATAAGTTAGAGTTTCAGTTAAAACGTAAAGATAACATTGAAAAAAAATCTCAATTCTTTTGGCGTATTTTTTTGATATTTGATGAAATTGTTTCAAACTGCTGCACAAACAGTAAAACAGTTCCGAAAATTAGTGTAATATTACTTGCTGTTGCTCCTAGTTTTCCTAGTTTTAGAATCAAAAGAATATTTTGAGTAAATTTTGAAAAGAAGCTTCTTTTAATCTCATCAAGAGGGGCCGCAAATATCTACAAAACCTTTTACATCAGTCCAAAGCATTCTCTTCAGATTTTCGAAATTTTTAGAGAGTATTCAGCTGAACTCATTGAAAAGCAAAGATGTGCCCTAACTTGAGAAAAAAAGCGTGTAGTAAAAAAAATTTCATTAAAACTCGGACTTAGATCCTTTGAAGTGAAAAATCATACTACTTACGTGGTAATCGTCGTTTTGTTCGTTTTTTCGTCGTTATTTTTATGTAGGAAATGATGTTTTTTTTTCCAAAAAAAGACGAAAAAAGGTGATCCTTATTGGGATTCGAACCATTGAACTCACGATACATTTCCTGGTACAGTGACCGCTGCGCTATCAGGCCAAAATAAATTGATATGCCAAAACGATCTAAGAAAAGCTAGTTCAAGAGCATTTAAACGACGAAAAAACGATCGAAAATCGACGATTTCTTTTGAAAAAAAACGACGTAGAAAACGACAAAAAAACAACGATCAAAAAACG
>NW_027450893.1:0-38134 GCF_964194025.1 Convolutriloba macropyga
ATATATATATATATATATATTATATATATATATATATATATTTATATATATATATATATATATATATATATATATATATATATATAATATATATATATATATATATATATATTTATTATATATATATATATATATATATATATAGATAAATATATATATATATATATATATATATATATATATATATATATATATATATATATATATATATATATTTATCTATATATATATATATATATATATATATATATATACAAATATTTATATATATATATTATATATATATATATATGTGTGTATGTATGTATGTATGTGTATGTATGTATGTATATATGTTCTATTTATGTATCAATGCAGTATGTATGTATATATGTAATATGTATGTAGTATGTATATATGTATATATATATATATATATATATATATATATATATATATATATATATATATATGTACATATAATATATATATATATATATATATAAATAAATAAATATATATATACAAACATTTAAATATATGTGTGTGTATGTATGTATGTATGCATGTATGTATGTATGTAAGTGTGTATGTATGTATGTATATGTATGTATGTATTTATGTAGTATGTAATGTATGTATGTATGTATGTATGTATGTATGTTATGTATGTATGTATATATGTATGTATGTATTTATGAATGTATGTATGTATTTATGTAAGTACGAAATTAAATTTGTATGTATGAAAAACTATTAAGTAAACTTTGAATTTATGATCACAAAACGAAACCGAGCTTCAGAAAACGGCAAACTCACCAACTAAACAATATAACATCAAATGATTTAAACATGGAATTAGGTTAAACACTCCAGTAAAAGTAAAGGCAGAAAGGCGAGTATTTCTAGGGAACTGTATTTCTACCAAATAGGAAGCAACGTATCAGTACAATAAACAAGATCAAGGAGATGGCCTTCACATTACAAACAATGATCTTCATTTACTCATTTGCTTCTAAACTAGAATGTTGTTTCCGACAATCCTTGCCGTATTGGTTGGCAGCTTTCTTGCCGTCTCGAAAAAGCCAGTTTTGGTGTATCTGCGTACTTTTGCTCTACAACTTCTAAAACAGGCAGAAAAACCTGGTCATTTTTTCTCTCATCAAGTAACTTAGGTTTTTGGGTTTTCAGGTCAAGGAAAGATCGATCTCTTTAATTCATGCTATTTAAGGCTCTTATGCAATGATGACTCCTACGGTGAAGCTGACGTATAAATTTTACTAAAAAACCTACTCCTGAACTTTTCGAGAATTTCACTTGGCGCTTCTTTGCGGCCCGTCAATTTCACGTCTTCTCGGCTCAAGGATAACACCTGCACGCTCGTTTTCTGGAAACGATTTCTCAAAGAGGGCCCGCGCAAATTTCCCTACTTCAGATCCGGCATGAATTGTCATCAGATCTTCATCGTTGTGTATAACTGCAACTGTAGATGTGCCGCGGGAAGGATGATCGTCTATGCTCTGGTAGCCGTGATGGTCAACAAAGCGAATTTCTTTCAACTCTGCTGTGTGAAACAAGTTTTCATGTAACCAACTGCGCCTATTTGTTGCAGAAACTCATTTGTCTGCTACCACTTGTCACTACCAGTTGTCATGGGTAAGGCCAAAAAGGTCTAGCAATTCAGGCTGAGTGATACCAAATTGTTAAGCAAACAATAATCTAATTTTCTCGTCAATTCTTGCACATAGGTTTGCGCGCTTCTTGTCGTCGATCTTTCGTTTCTCTTCGAAACTGTTCATCAATTCGTTCATCTCCAGAACGTGATTATCAAGATACTCTTTTAAAAAAGAGCAATTGGGGCCGCAATCGTCTTTGTTGGTTCCACTGTTTGAAACCATGTTGGCGCTGATCTCAGGTAAAGAACTGGTGCAAGGTTGTGAGAAACTCAGATTATCAGAGGGCTGCTAAAAACGCAAAGAGCAAATTTTCCAATCACAACAAAATTCGAAACTCGAAGCGAGCAGAAACACCCACTGACGTCTGCGATGATTAATATTATTATATATGTATGTTTGTATGTATTTATGTATGGATGCATGTATGTATGTATAAATGTTTATTTTATTTGGCGACTGATTTTGATTTAGAAACAACTGGAAGCATATGATCTGGTTTGTGATTAAAATTATTTAAAACCTTTAATTTTTACCATGTTCTTGTTCTGGCTGCCCTGGAGAACGGCTGGCTGCGTTAACTTTTTGACTTTAGACTTTTTTGATTTCTTCCGCTCAGTTGATTGCCCTAGGCAGACTTCTCTGCTGCTCATAACTGGAGCGCGGGAACGACTCAAAAAGTTGACATCATCAACTACAGGAGCCTTCGGCGAAGCTAGAACTTTTTTTGCGCAATTCTGAAGGACTTTTGCCACCGTCTAGTTCTGCTTGAAAAATCTTCATCGCTTCCTCTACTTTTTTTATAATTGCTTTTAGACAACAAACGACAAGAAACAGGTTGGCCTTTAAATTGCAGGTTGTAACTCTCCTTCAATTAAACTCAACATTTCTGAGGGTTTTAATTTCTCAGGTCATTTGGTGCTGCTGTAAGTTAAAAGAATCAAATTGTCTTTCACAAAAAGCCATGCTAAGTTGTCCCTCAAAATGCTATCTTTTATACTATCCTCTCTTCCAGCCTCAGAGTCGAATAGGTTATGGCTTTTCGCTGGTTCAGATCTCAAGTTGACTCGCTTCATTTTCAACGATCTAAAAATTTGCAGACAAAGAGTAGACCGAAACTATTTCTATGTTGTGTGCGAATCTGCCATTAGAATTTCTTACATAAAATTGTTCTTGTGTTAAATTATTTGAAAAAAAAGTGACTTGATTTTCAACAACCTAAATGAGTTGATGTCATCCAAAATTTCCAATACAAAAAATAGCACCTTTAAGAAGACAAACTAAAACTAACTAGCATAAATTCTCATCTGTAACACTTAGGCGTACTTCTGCATAAGACAACACTTACGTATAGGATATAGGAACCCAAATCAGCCTCGTGTTAAACGTCTGACTCAATTACAATTTATTTCAAAACAGAATTAAAAAAACAGCCGATTCTAAAATTACTACGAACGGTTCCTAATCTTGATTACAATTCATTTTTCTTCATTCTTAACTATTCTTAACGATCTTTCAGACTAGCTAGAGCGAAATTACTTCTATGTTTTCTGCGAATCTGCAATTAGTATTTCTTGCATAAAATTGTTCTTGTGTTAAATCATTTGAAAAAAAAGTGATTTGATTTTCAACAACCTAAATGAGTTGATTTCATCCAAAACTTCCAATTCGAAAAATAGCACCTTTAAGAAGACAAATTAAAACTAAAGTAGCACAAATTCTCATCTGTAACACTTTGGCGTGCTTCCGCAAAAGACAACACTTACATATAGGAACTCAAATTTACCGTGTTTAACGTCTGATTCAATTACAATTTTTTAAATTTTAAAAATCACTTGCAACAACTGCTACTCCTGATTATTGGATGGAAACTCAATGCTTTCGGTCTCAGATTCGCTCAAATCGACACAACTTTGAGAAGTCTCGGGGAGTTTCTTTCCCTCTCGTTTTTTCTTGGCCTCTGCCTTTTCCCTCATTTGATTCACCCAAAAAGGGTCAGATTTTCGTTTCTTGTATCGAAGTGAATCCATGCCAGCTCTGTTGGCAGCCAAACGAGCTTCATTGAACGCATCTGGCCAAAGACGAGGTGGAAACTGTCTCTGTACAAGGCCTTAAGCAGCGGAAAACACACCTAAGCTAAGCTTTTTAGGAAAATCAATCATAAAAAAAACTGGTTACAAAAAACTTCAAAAACGAAAACAGAAAAAAATCATTTGAGGAAATCATTTCGAACTTCCAACAACTTATTCTTGAAACCTAGTTTTTGACAACTTAGTTTTTGATCATTATACCCTTAAAGATTTTTGTTCTCTTGGGAGATGCAGGCTTCCGCACTTCGCTTTCTCGGGTTTGGGATATGATTTCCCTCTGTAGACCCTTCTGGCCCCATAATGCTGTTCGCAGATTTCTTCCCAGTTCTTCCGGATTTGAAGTTGTTGGGAAATTATCCAAATCAATTTCCTCATAAAAACTTGGTATAGCTATACCTGGCTCTTCTGTGTCATTGTCTGCATCAACTTTCTTGAGATCTTTCTAAATACAGATAGTTTGGAATCTATCCAAAACTTGGCAAAATAACCATTTCTTGAAAGAAAAGTCTGAGCGCAAAAATTGAGCAAACTTTATAAAAACTTGCTAGAAACCACTTCTACCAAAAAATTGGTCAAAACTTTTGTATCACTGAGGCAAGATCTTACAATGGTTTTCAATTTCTGGAGCTCGCTCTCCATCTTTCTGTTGCAGGACAAAACCGTCTTCTCATATGCTTGTATAACCTCTGCGTTGAGTTTTTTGTCCTCATTAGGAACTTCCAGCAATCTTTCATGATTAGCGCATTTCTAAACAAGAATGTTTTAAACTGACAAAACCAATGAACTGATAACGAATCAACCAAATTTTCGGATAGTAGCTTAACGATTGCAGTAGTCACTCGCTATTATATTTTATCTGCTTAAATTTCTCGCAAAAAATTACAATGTTTATCTTTTATTGACTTCTTAGACAGCAAATGTATTATATTTAGTGATAACTCTTTCACAGAGAGAAAAAAGAGGAGCTCTAATCAAAACCCTTGGACTTGCAGTTGCTAGCCTTGTACTCGGTGTCACACCTTGGCTGAGGGTCCACTTTGCACCTGTAGGTGGGGTACCACTTACTGGGTTTTCAAACTATTGTGCGAAAGCCCCATAAATTTCTCGGTATCGCTCGAATTCAACTTGCATTGCAGCAGGAGGCCCGTGATTTAACAACACGCATTCAATTTCAGAACCATCGATCAACAGATTAGTTTTTTCATCAATCTCTAATTTCATTCGATCATTTATTTGAAAACTCTTGAGCCAACGCCCATCAAATAACCCAATTTTTAACACCTGACAACCTGCTGTCAGGAAAACAAACTCGATTTTCGTTGGTATTTCTGAAATCGTTATGTCAGTAAAAACAGATCAATCCAGAAATTTAAAAAATAACGGAGAAAATTGTCAAAAACGTTCGAGTCAACATTCATTTAATTGAGAGTCAAATGCAATCCAACGAAGAATGCGAAAAGACAAAAAAACATCAACTTCAAGCACAATTAATAACAATTTCAATAAAAACTCTACAATCAAAAGAATTGCTTTGCGACTATAATTATCAAAAAGATCAAGCTCTGAGAATAAGAAAAACAAAGTCAAACAAAGTAACACTACGAAAGCTTCACACTGCACCTTTGAGGAAACAAAAATTAAAATCCATTAATCGGCTCCATATTTTCAGCACTTGATATGGAAGCAGTTGTCGCGTAGCTGGACTCCTCATTGCTTTCCGAGAACTCAATATACTCAACTTCTAGGTCTTTTACTCGTTGCCTTAAGCCATCTATTTTTTCACGTAGCTGTTTTATTTCTTGCCACAGTTGCTCAATTTCAGACAAAGGACTTTCAAGAAACCTGGTTTCAATCGCAGTACCACTTTCCAAACCCAGAAAATTCTGTCTGAACACAATTTTTGTTTGTTGCAGCATATCAGCGGTTCAACTGAAAACATTTTTGATTTCCAAAAAAGTTTATATCAAAAAGAAAAAAAAATTATAAAAATTTCTAAAAGGTTTCTTAAAAAGCACAACATGTAATAAAAGATGACAGCTCAAAAAAACTTTTACCTCGTGTCCTACCGCAGTACATGCACGCCTAAATCCACCATCGCCATCAATCATGACGTTATGGGTATTCTAATTTCAACTAATTATAACTGCTAATTTCTACTGCATCTTAAGTTATAGGTCTAAAAATTCGAAGCGGACAGAAACACCCGCTAACGTTCGTCAATTTTAATTTTATTGAAATTTTACAATAACGGTCGAAGCGGAAAAGATCCGCTTAGCGGAAATTCGAAGAGGGCAGAAACACCCGCTAACGCTCGTCAATTTTAATTTTATTGAAATTTTACAATAACGGTCGAAGTGGAAAAGATCCGCCTAGTGGAAATTCGAAGCGGGCAGAAACACCCGCTAACGTTCGTCAATTTTAGTTTTGAAATTTTACAATAACGGTCGAAGCGGAAAAGATCCGCTTAGTGGAAATTCGAAGCGGGCAGAAACACCCGCTAACGTTCGTCAATTTTAATTTTCTACTACTACTATTACTACTACCGTGGCCGGTCAATTGGCCGACATACAAATTAGACGACACACCTTTTAGCCGACACTTGAGCAAATATAACTACTCGAACACCGCAATTCACGATAATTACCCGCGCATTAAGCGGTAAATGTAGCATTCTTTAGTTGTGAAACGAACATTAATCGGCTATTACTGCTAGCTAACATAGCCATGCCTCCGTGGCCCGTGGGACTTGATATGAATCTATCACAACCGAACAAATTATTACGGCCGAACGTAATTAAGTCGACGCTTCTAATAACACAACTTTATTTATACAGTTCCGATTTCGGTCATTTTCACGTCGTCTTGATGAAAGCTGCCAGCTAATTGGCGCGTCTTCTAACTTGTGTGTCGCCTAATACACCTAGCACCTACTACTACTAATGTAATCAATTTTTTGTCAAAATCGTTCAAATGTAATTAAATTGAATCAAATTGCAATATTGCAAGTATAAATAGTCAAAGAAAGCACTCAAATTGCAATAGTACAAAAAAATCAAAGTAATAAAAAAAAACAAAAGTACAAGTATTCAAAGAAAGCAATCAAATTTAAGCTAATTCAAATGATTTTCTCGCATGGCTTTGTTGATTGCGCAAGCCAGCTCCTTCCTACCCTTCTCGTTTAGATGGACGCCGTCAGGTAAAAAAGACCTTTGTGCACTTCTTTGTGCAATTTGAAAAAAGACAAGTTTGACTGGCTTAGTTGCGCGTTGAAACGTTGGATGTTAAAGTGAGTGCAGTTTCGCTTCAGTACAGTGCACACGATTACTCGCGGACGGTTCGCCAAATTTCTGATGGCACTGTATAAGGCCCGTACTTTCTCCAATACATCAGTTGGGTCTTCGCCCGGTCCATTGCGCGCAGCCAGATTGTTACCTCCTACAGCCAGGATAACATCTCTATAGACGGCCAAGGTATCCAGCAACACAAAAAACTGATTAACTTCCCCCCCAGATAAGGAATAGGCAACACAGTTCTTAACGCATATGCTGTCGAAGATAGAATCGCCGACGATCGCGGTATGGACCGCTTCTTCATCAACAAAATTATTGTAAATAAATTCAGTTGTGGTGCCGTCGATGTTGTCCTTCACAAGCCGTCCGTGCTGTTGATGGTTAGCAAACAGCGGTTTTAGCCTTTTCTTAGGCGGTGCTGAGTTGTTGTTCCCATGGAGGTTACCAAGTCGACTGCCATCCATTTCAACTGAAAGCGAAACAAATATTTACAAAGCTCAATAACACAGCAGCAGGAAACCACCAATAGTATAATAGTACAGATATAGTATTAAGCGCGTATTGGGTACTGGCATATAGCCTATCGAATTCGCCTTGACGAGAGCTTTCCAACGATATAACATTTATGGGTCACCACAGGCTAGGGACGACCACCCGTTCCCTCCGTACAACGCTCCGTACAACGCTCCGTACATCGGCCCTCGTATCCGTACAGTGCTCCGCTCCGTACAACCTATTCGTACAACCTATTCGTTCGCAACGCTATATCATTCAATCTACATCGTATTCTCATTCCTTTGACTGCCTCCCACTTTCTTTGCCGTTCTTGAGCTTTCGGAAATTTCTATTTCATTTCAGCTTCAAATTTATACATGCTTACCTCGAGGAAGTAGGAGGCAGTGAAGGAGTCTCTCTGTGCTGTCACTTGACGGGACAGCACACGAATAAGCATGTCACGTGACCGGATGGACGCGGCAAACAAAAGTTTCACTTTGTCATCTGGGTTAGCCGCTATAATTATGAAGTAAATTATCAAAAGTGATAAAACTAATATATTCGAGAAGCTCTATAGCTATAATATAGTACGACTATGAAAAAACGTAAAAAAAGTGCAACGGAGGGGGGAGACGGAAAGGATGAAATGGAAAGGTGGGGGGGGGGGGTTGGGGGGCTGGTATGCGTCTGAAAAAGGCTTATATCTCAAAAACTACTGAACCAAATTTAAAAAATGAATATGTTTTGGAATCAGCATGAACTGGGGCATCAACCTGGCGTTAAAAAAGTCAAAAAAGTACAGGAATAAAAACTCAATTTTTGACAATTTGGCTGCAATTTGCATATTTCAGCAAAGTTTGGAAAATCGGAAAATTGGGCAATGAAATTAAACCGAAACTTTTCAACCCATATATATTCGTCAAGAAGATTAAATGGGCAAGAAAATGATATTATATACTCTTAAATACGTCGTGTAACAAAAAAGTTATTAAACTAAACAACTTTGAAAATTCGAAAATTTTGCTAAAATCGACCCTGATTTCGGTCTCTACATTGCCCTCGCATTCTCTTGTTTGGCAATGCTTTAAAAAGATAATAACATGGTTGTTGGAAGCGTGAAATCTAATTTACCATGATACCAAAAACTTGTATGTTTTGGCTTGATAAAGTGGTAAATTTAGTCAAAGTAACTCAAAAATGCCAAATTTTTTGCCCCTAAATCCCTAATTATTGAAAATTTTGAAATCAAATAAACAAAGTCGAAAAAAGATCTATATATATTCTTAAAGTACATTAACACGGCAATAAAATGAGCTATTATAGACTTTCTAAATCGTCTTCTTCAAAACGTTATTAACAGACGTTTTTCATGAAGTTCGACTTTTTCACCTAATTAGATGGTTCTTTAAAACTTTATGAACAAATCAAAATATTAGCATTTACTTCTACACAAACTCATAAAGAACGTTATCACAGCAACAAAATGAGCTATTAAAGACTTTCTAAATCGTCTTCCTCGAAAAGTTATTAAGACACGTTTTTCATGAAGTTCGAATTTTTCTTCACCTATTTCGACTACTCTTTAAAATTTTGTGATCAAATCAAAATATTGTCATTTACTTCTACACAAACTCATGAAGAACGTTATCACAGCAACAAAATGAGCTAAACTAGACATTCTAAGTCGCCTTCTTCAAAAAGTTATTAACAGACGTTTTTCATGAAGTTCGACATTTTCTTCACCAAACTCGACGGTTAATTGAAATTTTGTAAACAAATCAAAATATGAGCATTTACTTCTACACAAATTCATTAAGTACGTTATCACGGGAACAAAATGGGCTAACAACTAACATAGAAGTTCTCACTCGTCTTCTTCAAAAAGTTATTAACAGACGTTTTTCAAGAAGTTCGGCTATTTCTTCACCTAATTAGACGGTTCATTCAAATTTTGTGAACAAACCAAAATATGGGCAATTACTTCTACACAAACTCATAAAGTACGTTATCACGGCAACAAAAAAGTCTAACCTAGACCTTATAACTCGTTTTCTTAAACAAGTTTTTAACAGATGTTTTTCATGAAGTTCGACTATTTCTTCAGTTAATTAGACGGTTCATTAAAATTTTGTGAACAAATCAAAATATAGGGAATTGCTTGTACACAAATTCATGAAGTACGTTACCAGAGCAACAAAATGGGCTAACATAGAGCTTCTAATTCGTCTTTTTCAAAACATTATTTAAAGACGTTTTTCATGAAGTTCGACATTTTCTCCAACTAATTCGACGATTAATCAATATTTTGTGAACAAATCAACATGTGGGCATTTAATTCTACACAAATTGATTTTGTACGTTATCACGGCAACAAAATGGGCTAAAAGCTAACATAGACTTTCTAACTCGTCTGCTTCAAAAAGTTATTAACACACGTTTTTCAAGAATTTCGACTATTTCTTCACCTAATTCGACGGTTCATTTAATTTTTTTGAACAAATCAAAATATGGGCAGTTACTTCTACACAAACTCACAAAGTACGTTGTCAGGGCAACAAAATTAGCTAAAATAGACCTTCTAACTCGTCTTCTTCAAAAAGTTATTAACAGACGTTTTTCATGAAGTCCGACTTTTTCTTCACCTAATTCGAGGGTTTATTAAAAATTTGTGAACAAATCAGAATATTGGCATTAAATTCTACAAAAACTCGTAAAGTACGTTGTCAAGGCAACAAAAAAGGCTAACGTAGATTTTCTAACTCGTCTTCTTCAAAAAGTTATCAATAGACCTTTTTCATGAAGTTCGACATTTTCTTCACCTAGTTCGACGGCTCATTAAAATTTTGTGAACAAACCAAAGTATTGGCGTTTACTTCTACACAAACTCTTAAAGTTTATTATCGAGACAACACAATGAGCTAACATAGGCTTTCTAACCCGTCATCTTCAAAAAGTTTTTAACAATTGTTTTTCATGAAGTTCGACATTTTCTTCACCTAACTCGACGGTTCATTAACCCGTAATCTTAATTCGTTGTTCTTTTTGTATTATTCAGTGGTAGACAATGAAACAAACAGATTGCAACCGGCGGCGTTGAAAAGGTGCATTTGAGTCTCATTATGCGATGAATCATACATGCCATTAACCTGCAAAAGTCTCTTCTACTGCAGAAAGAAGAACAAAAACAAGCTAAACCAAAAAAACTAACAAAAAAAGCTTCATTGTCATCTGTATCCTCCTCCTCTTCATTCTGTGTTGAAGACGTAGATCAAATTTTTATTATTGCAGCACAAATTTCTGTAATTTTTTTTCCTTGTGCGGAGCCTGGATAAGATTTACAACCGTTGAAAAGAAGGAAATAAGTGGACAAAACAGTGTAATTGTAGTGTATTTCTAAGAGTGTAATTTCTTAAAAATTGCGGTGTATTTCTAAGAGTGTAATCACTTCAAAATTACACTTTTCACTCTTTTCCCCACTAAAAATTGAACAAAAGAGTGTAATTTTTAAGAGTGTAATGAAGAGTGTAAAGAGTGTAAAAAGAGTGTAATTTTCTTAAAATTACACTCTTACACTCTTTTCCCTGCTATTTAAGAGTGGAAAACGCTTTACAACCTAATCTCGCTTAATAACGGTGTATTAGGGGTGGATACTTCGGCCCGGGAATATATTATAACAAAATTCGGGCGGTGAGGTGATTTGGAGCGCACAATAGTCTGATCAGGAGTGACTTTTGAGCGCACATTAGTCTGATCAGAAGTGATTTTGAGCGCACAATCGTCTGGACGATGGTCTGGGTTTGGTCTGGGCCATGGTCGCACAATCGTCTGGACAATGGTCTGATTTTGGTCTGATCAGAGGTCCTTTCCGTCTGGAAAGGTCTGATCAGAGAGCGTTTCGAGCGCACTTAGAGCGCACACGGTGTTTCGAGCGCACTTTTGTCTGATCAGAGGGTACTTTGTTCTGTGATGGTCTGATCAGAGGTCACTTGCGGATGGCACCTCAACCTGGGTGCGAACGAAGCAATTTAGGTGGGGGAGACTCAGGCTGACCTGAGAGTTTATCAATCCTCAAAGTGGTCTGATATTGACAGTTTACTTTACTACTAACGTACGGTAATTGGTTGAATAATGACTTTATAGATGTTTTCAATCGAAGCGTTTAACTGCATGTGACGTCAACATATCCGCCCAAAATTATGTAAGAGTGGGGCTGCAATGGGGGGAGTTTTTAGGAAAATGCGGCTCAAAACTTTTACGTCTTTTTGGGCTGTATTGGGCTTCCAAGGGGGGTAAAACGATGTAAGAGTTCGGGGGTAATTTGTCTTTTACCCCCTCACTCTTACACTATTTTACCCCCCTTGGCAGACCAAAAGAGCTGTAAGAGTGGGGGGTTAATTTGTCTTTTACCCCCTCACTCTTACACCATTTTACCCCCCTTGGAAGCCCAATGCAGCCCAAAAAGACGTAAGAGTTTTGAGCTGCATTTTCCTTAAAAAGTCCTCCCATTGCAGCCCCACTCTTACATCATTTTACCCCCCCCCCTTGCAGCCCAACTCTTAGATCATTTTACCCCCTCAACCTTACATTTTTTTTAGCCCCCCTACCAGAAGACTGCCAGTCTTGAACCCACAACCTCTGTACTCTCAGCTGCGTCGCCTTATCCTCCAGACCATCAAAGCTTGTCTAACTCTTGACGGTCTATATATATATGAATAATACTTGTTAGAATTGCCCCATCTCAACAAATTACCCCCTCACTCTCACATCGTTTTACCCCCTCAGAACAAATTACCCCCTCAATCTTACACCATTTTACACCCATTGCAGCCCACTCTTACATGGCAATTTCAGTCAGGGGGGTAATTCCTGAAAAGTCCTCCCATTGCAGCCCAATTGCAGCTCACTCTTACATGGCAATTTCAGTCAGGGGTAATTCCTGAAAAGTCCTCCCATTGCAGCCCATTGCAGCCCACTCTTACATGGCAATTTCAGTCAAAGGGGGTTAATTCCTGAAAAATCCACCCATTGCAGCCCATTGCAGCCCATTGCAGCCCACTCTTACATGGCAATTTCAGTCAGGGGGTAATTCCTCAAATGTCCTCCCAGTGCAGCCCAACTCTTCTATCATTTTACCCCCTCTGAACAAATCACCCCCACACTCTTACATCAACTTACCCCCCATAGACAAATTACCCCCCCCCCCGAACTCTTACATCAAAATGGGAGGATTTTAGGAAGGACATTCGACCCGGGTATTTGAAAACCAGCTGTTACTATAAAAACAATGCTAGAGCTATAAACATTCCAATTTTGACCTGCTGAAAAGTAAACTTTTAAACTAATTGGAGCTAACAGTTTCCAATTTCAATTAGTTTGAAAAACGTTAAATTGACAAAAAATAATTATACTAATTTGTCCCAAAGTTTAACCAACGAGCACATTTTTGGTTAAATTGAATTTTTGTAGTCGGGTTGCTTTTCGCTATTTTCTTCCACCTTTTTTCAAATTTCCTTAAAAAAATGCAAAAAGGTCTCTTTAATTAAAACTACTTTGAATTTTCAGACCTTATCACTAGAGCGTTTCTTGTGTAACACGGCTGCTCTCCTAGTCGGTTGCGGCGAGGAAAGCTTTAAATCGCCCAATTCGTTTCAGCGGTTCAAAATCTGTCCGGATATTTTAATTTTACAGTTCGCTTTTGTAACTGTATATCCGCTATAATCTTACCGTTGCATTACAAATCGTTTGAATGTTTGCTAATCTTAGTTTTTTCAAAAATGAATTAGACTGGATTGCTACAGATCTGACAATACGTGATCTCTCTCTCTCCCTCCCTCTCTCTCTCTCTCTATATATATATATATATATATATATATATATATATATATATACATATATATATATATATATATATATATATATATATATATTTTTATATATATATATGTATATATATATATATATATACCATTTCAATGCGATGTGTGAAACAAATCGAAGAAAAAAATGGGTCTAAGATCTGTTTTTGTAAAAAAAAATTAAAATATTTAACATTAAGATTAAGTTGGTTATGCTTTTTGTACCCACAATTTGAAATACAAGAAGCTGGGGTTCGTAGCAGTTGAACCACAGCTCCAATAGTTTGTAGATACAGCTCATGAATAACGAATAATATTCTGCTCGATAACAACTTTCAATAAAAGACGCAGTAACAATTTACTGCTCAAGAAGATTTAGACACAAAACACGGTAACACGTTATTTACTGCTCAAGTCATTTTGTTTTTGCTAAATTTTGCTGTTTTATATAGAGAAAGCCGTTGGCTATCGCTAATACTGTTGAGTCTGTATATGTTGCTGGTGCCATTTCCCCCTTTTTTCCACATCACGTTGCTATGACTGTACTATTAACTAAAACTGGGATTAGTACTTGAATGAGTTTCACAACAGACCTCCTGTAGACTCCGACTTTTTTTAGAACCGCTGCTAATTGAATTGCTCTGCCAGGACATTCAATGGTTTCTGTTGCGCAACCAAGTTTTTAATGTCATTGTTTGTCACTGTCTTCGACCAAACAAAGGAGATACCTTTCGTGCAGATTTCTGTGTGATTCACATTTCCAGTTTTGCCGATTGTTCAAAGTTGGCAGTTACTCTTTTTGGAATTTGTCCCAGATGAGATTCGAGGAAGCTTGTGTTTATCGAAGGATTTCTCGGTGATCAACAAACTATTCTGCGTATAGTGAATTTGGCAGACATATTTTTTGGTTACCATGCAGAAAGTGGAATGGGGTGATAGCTTCCAGACCGCTTACTTCAGAAGTGACCGGTGTCAATGGTCTTGCTTTCATTGTTTGCTAAAAACACATTGTGGATGAGAAAAAATATTCGGTAACTAATTGGTTCCCAAAAGCTGCATACATTGCTTTCTTGCAACTTCTGACCAGTCACCCCCACACTCCATCAAAGTGGGGTGCTGCATTTGGATTGAGCTTCCATCTGACTCCTTGCTGAACCAAATGTTCTTCTATCGTTTGCCGGCTCCATGCTGCAACAAACTTTTTGAACTCTCGGTCTGCTCCAATGAAGTTCCTCTTGTTGTCATTGACCATTTTTTATTGGTTTGCCTCTCCAAGATGTGAACCGCATAGTTGCACTCTTACAATTATCACTATTCAGCTTTGGGAATATCTCTATAAGCACGGCTCGTACTGTTTGACATATGAATAAACAACGCTAACGCTTTTCTTTTTTGAAGTCAATTTTTCTAAAAAATCAAAGTTCGAGAAAGCTGTTGTAGGTTCGAGAAAGCTGTTGAAGCATCCAGCTTTTCTGTAAATAGCTTTGCCATCACTGGAGCCATTGTTTGCGCTCTACTTTTTGGCACGTGCAGAAAGTATTCTTTAATGAAGGCAAGACATTTCAACAACCGGCAAGTCAATAATACACAACCGTTGCTGAACAAAATTTCTGACATGTTCAATCCGTTCATGTTTATCGACTTTGTGCTCGTTACTCAAGAATAATTCGACAGCGTGGTGTTTCCAGTGTCACAAAATTGGATGCTTTACGTTGAAGTCCAATTGATTTTTACCTTTTCTGCCTTTGGCACAATCAATTTCTGATTTGTAAAAAAGGATGGAAGATTGAAAATCTTGCCGTTTTTGGAAATTCCTTTTCAGTTTTGAGAGATTTCATCTCAGCGGATTTTCTTCGTGTTAGTAAAAATATTTCAGTTGCTTTGGTATTTTCCTTTTCTCCAAGGCCACTTACTTTTATTGCACGTTTCGTTTTGTTTGATGCTCGCTGCACTTACGCCATTGTATATGCCAGTCGGTTGAAATTATTAAATCGTTGCTGTTGAACGATTGCTTTCTTTTCTTCAGTTGTGGATATGGAGACTGTTTCTTCGATGTGTTTGTCGGAAGTGAACATCAAACTCGCCTGCTCAAGCCATTCATTATCTGGCTTTGTCAATTGGGCAGGCCCAGTGAGCCACTATCTTCCTTTTAGTTCATCAACAGTGATGACTCTTGTCCCAATTTTGGCTGGATGGTTGATACCGCTCACATTATTCCACTGTGAAACTTCAGTTGTATCCAAAGTCTCTGCAATTCGGTTAGCTGCAAACACTTGTACTTTGCGGTGAGAACTAGGTATCATTTGCAGAACAGTAGTGGATTTACAATTTTGAATCTTTGTTTCGTGTTCCTTAACTATCTATTCCTTCAGTCTCACTGCAATGACTGCCGCTTGTAGTTCTAACCGTGGTATCGATAGGTGTCGCATTGGTGCGACACTGCAAATTCCTAATACAAATGCTAAGTGTGCTGAGTATTCTTTGACCTGCAACTATTCAAAGCCCGTATGGGTCAACCAATTGAGAAAAACCAATAAAGTTTAATAGGGTCTAATATACCTATCTTTGTAGCATGGTCCTAATTTCGACCCAATTTTTTTGAAACCCGGAAATTAGTCAATCAACGGTCTTTTTATACGTTAGTTAAGTATTAGAGCGATGGTGATCTACAGAGTTTAGTCAAAACTAATGAAAAAAATTAGTAAAAAACTGCGGCGATCAATTTTCTTGATTATTCGCCTGCTAGTGATTGGCCGTTAGTTGAAAAACACAACTGATTATTCCAAGCTGCTAGAATATTTGTACATGTTTTTTTCATTTGGTGACACTTTTCTGTTCACAGGTATACAAATGTTTAAAACTAATTTTTAGTCAAATTGTTCAGTTCGAGTCAAATCACAAAAAAATGTATTTCCTGAAACTATTCAAAGCTGATGTGGGTCAACCATATGAGCAAAAACTAAAAAAATTGAGGTGTCGGTGATGGTGGGGGGTTGTAATTTCCCTACCTTAATTACATGGTTGAGCACACCACTAATTTTGACCGAAAGTTTTTTAATACCCTAATTATGGTCGCTTTACAGTTTTTTCATATTTTTAACGCACTATTATGTATCGAGGGTTGCAAGCAGAGTTCGAGGAGTGTCAAGGTGCCAAGCAACAATCGAGCAAGGTAGGTTGATAATATGAAACACCTTTTGCGGAATTGCTTATATCGATTACAACGAACACGGCAATGTAGGCGGGGAGCCTCAAGCTCTCCTGAAATTTTTTCAGTTCCTCAAAAGTACGCTGATATTGACGGTGTAATGCATTATTGAAGTACGGTAATTCTTTGAATAATGACTTGAAATAAGGCTGGAGTTATAAACATTCCAAATTTGCCCTGCTGAAATGTAAAATTTTAAACTAATTGTAGCTACCAATCTCCAATTTTAACCAATTAAATAAAATTTAATTAACAAAAATTATTTATGATTTTGTTTAAAAAGGGAATTTTTGTAGTCTTTTGCTATTTTTAACCGTCTTTTTTAAAATTTTCTTAAACAAAGTAAAAGAAAATAGGTCTCTTTAATTAAAACTACTTTGATTTATTTGGACCTTTTCACTAAATCGCTACTTGTGTAACGGCTGCTCTCTTAATCTGTTGCAACAAGGAAAACTTCAGACGGCCTAGTTCATTTCAACGGTTCCAAATCTGTCCGCTTATTTGAATTTTACGGTTCGGTTTTGTAACTGTGTTTTCGCTATATGCTTATCGTTGCATTACAAATCGTTTGAATGTTTGCTATTTTTAGTTTTTTCAATACTGAATTAGACTGGATTGCTACATATCTGAAAAAGGTGATCTCTCTCTCTCTCTCTCTATATATATATATATATATATATATATATATATATACCATTTCAATCCAATGTGTGAAACAAATCAAAGAAAAAAAATGTGCCTAAGTTCTGTTTTTGTAAAAAAATTTTTAACATTAAATTTGTCTGCATCTTTCGTTGGAACCGTTGCTGATGAAATTGCTCTGTCAGAGCCTTTAATCGTTTCTGTTACTAAACCAGGTTTGTAAGGTCCTCATTCGTCACTGTCTTCGACCAACCAATGGAGATCGTTTTCGTGCAGATGTCTGTGTGCTTCACATTTCCGTTTTTGCCGATTGTTCAAAGTTGGCAGTTATTCTTTTCGGAATCTTTCCCAGATGAAATTCAAGTATGCTTGTGTTTGCCGAAGGATTTCTCGGTGATCAAAAAACTGGTCTGCGCATGGTAAATTTGGCAGACATACTTTTTGGTTACCAAGCAGAAAGTGGATTGTGGTAATAGCTTCCAGATCGCTTACTTCAGAAGTGACTGGTGTCAATGGTCTTGTTTTCAATGTTTGCTAAAAACACATTGTGGATGAGAAAAACTGTTTGGTAACTAATTGGTTCCCAAACACTGCATATATTTATTTTCGTGGAACGTCTGACCAGTCGCTGCCACAATCCTTCAAAGTGAGGTCCTGCAATTGGATTGAGCTTCCATCTGACTCCTTGCTGAACCAAATTTTCCTCAATCATTTGCCGTTCCATGCTGCAACATACTCTTTGAACTCTCGGTCTGCTCCTATGAAGTTCCTCCTGTTGTCACTGATCATTTTTATCGGTTTGCCTTTTCAAGATGTGAACCGTGCGCTCATACAACTGTCACCATCCAGCTTTGGGACTATCTCTATAAGCACGGCTTGTTTTGTTTGACATGTGAATCAGCAACACTTACGCTTTTCTTTTCTGAAGCCAATTTTACTTAAAAAAACCCAAAGTAGTCTAGCCCAATGTTTGAGAAAACTTGAAGTATCAAGCCTTTGTGTAGATAAATCTGCTGTCACTGGAGTAATTGTTTTTGCTCTACCACTTCGCACTTGATGCATTGAGCGCACGAATTTTCTCACGCCAATAATCAACAACCATCGCTGAACAAAATTTCTGACTTGTTCAACCCGTTCTTTTTCGTTGTCATTTTGCTCGTTACGCTTGATTAGTTCAACAATGTGATGCTCCAATATAACAAATTTGATTTAGATGCTTTACATTGAATTCCAATTGACTTTTACCAATCCTCCTTTGGCACGAACAAGTTCCCATTTGACAATAAAGGTTAAAAAAACGCAAAATCTTTCTCTTTTTCTGGAAACTAATTTTCAGCTTTGAGAGATTTCATCTCTTCAGTGAACTGTTTCTATGGTAGTAACATCAATATATTTGCTTTGGCAATTTCCTTTTCTTAAATGCGATTTATTTTTTTGGCGGTTTCGTTTTGCTTAATGCTCGTCGCACATGTTATTTTTTAATCAGTTGGTTTAAATTGCTAAATCGTTGCCATTGAACGATTGGTTTCTTTTCATTAGTTGTGAATATGAAGGCCGTTTGTTGATTGCGTTCGTCGGAATTGAATGTCAGAGCTACCTGCTCAGGCCAAACATCATCTGGCTTCCTCAACTAGGCCGGCCGAGTATTTCTCGGGCTGCGAACGTAGATATGCCACTGCACAAATTGTGTTTTCTGATGCGTCAGCGAGTCTTGAAGTTCCAAATTATTCTTGGCTGTGCTAAAGTATTTTCTACCGATGCGGGTTTCCGCAATTTCTGAAAACTGGTGTTGCCATTTCAGAAACTTCTCGTCATCGTTTGCTTCCTCTGTGTTGTCCTTATGTTGCCCATTAAGTATCTTCTACCGACGCTGAATTTCTGCATCTTCTGGAAGCTGATCTTTCTATTTCAGAAACAACTCGTCATCGTTAGATTCCTCTGAGTTGTCTTTATGTTGACCATCTTTTGCCCAAATTGTCTTCAGGAGTCGTCTCAAGTGAACACTGAATAGAACAAACAGTCAGAGAGGATCACACACTGAAAAAACTAGAGTCAAGATCTTCCTCTGGTTGATTGGTGTTTCAAGTTCTTTGCTAGTACCTCTGCAAACTTGCTGATTATCTTCAGTAACAGTCCACTGAAGTCCAAACACGGACCAACCAATGGAGATCGTTTTCGTGCAGATGTCTGTGTGCTTCACATTTCCGTTTTTGCCGATTGTTCAAAGTTGGCAGTTATTCTTTTCGGAATCTTTCCCAGATGAAATTCAAGTATGCTTGTGTTTGCCGAAGGATTTCTCGGTGATCAAAAAACTGGTCTGCGCATGGTAAATTTGGCAGACATACTTTTTGGTTACCAAGCAGAAAGTGGATTGTGGTAATAGCTTCCAGATCGCTTACTTCAGAAGTGACTGGTGTCAATGGTCTTGTTTTCAATGTTTGCTAAAAACACATTGTGGATGAGAAAAACTGTTTGGTAACTAATTGGTTCCCAAACACTGCATATATTTATTTTCGTGGAACGTCTGACCAGTCGCTGCCACAATCCTTCAAAGTGAGGTCCTGCAATTGGATTGAGCTTCCATCTGACTCCTTGCTGAACCAAATTTTCCTCAATCATTTGCCGTTCCATGCTGCAACATACTCTTTGAACTCTCGGTCTGCTCCTATGAAGTTCCTCCTGTTGTCACTGATCATTTTTATCGGTTTGCCTTTTCAAGATGTGAACCGTGCGCTCATACAACTGTCACCATCCAGCTTTGGGACTATCTCTATAAGCACGGCTTGTTTTGTTTGACATGTGAATCAGCAACACTTACGCTTTTCTTTTCTGAAGCCAATTTTACTTAAAAAAACCCAAAGTAGTCTAGCCCAATGTTTGAGAAAACTTGAAGTATCAAGCCTTTGTGTAGATAAATCTGCTGTCACTGGAGTAATTGTTTTTGCTCTACCACTTCGCACTTGATGCATTGAGCGCACGAATTTTCTCACGCCAATAATCAACAACCATCGCTGAACAAAATTTCTGACTTGTTCAACCCGTTCTTTTTCGTTGTCATTTTGCTCGTTACGCTTGATTAGTTCAACAACGTGATGCTCCAATATAACAAATTTGATTTAGATGCTTTACATTGAATTCCAATTGACTTTTACCAATCCTCCTTTGGCACGAACAAGTTCCCATTTGACAATAAAGGTTAAAAAAACGCAAAATCTTTCTCTTTTTCTGGAAACTAATTTTCAGCTTTGAGAGATTTCATCTCTTCAGTGAACTGTTTCTATGGTAGTAACATCAATATATTTGCTTTGGCAATTTCCTTTTCTTAAATGCGATTTATTTTTTGGCGGTTTCGTTTTGCTTAATGCTCGTCGCACATGTTATTTTTTAATCAGTTGGTTTAAATTGCTAAATCGTTGCCATTGAACGATTGGTTTCTTTTCATTAGTTGTGAATATGAAGGCCGTTTGTTGATTGCGTTCGTCGGAATTGAATGTCAGAGCTACCTGCTCAGGCCAAACATCATCTGGCTTCCTCAACTAGGCCGGCCGAGTATTTCTCGGGCTGCGAACGTAGATATGCCACTGCACAAATTGTGTTTTCTGATGCGTCAGCGAGTCTTGAAGTTCCAAATTATTCTTGGCTGTGCTAAAGTATTTTCTACCGATGCGGGTTTCCGCAATTTCTGAAAACTGGTGTTGCCATTTCAGAAACTTCTCGTCATCGTTTGCTTCCTCTGTGTTGTCCTTATGTTGCCCATTAAGTATCTTCTACCGACGCTGAATTTCTGCATCTTCTGGAAGCTGATCTTTCTATTTCAGAAACAACTCGTCATCGTTAGATTCCTCTGAGTTGTCTTTATGTTGACCATCTTTTGCCCAAATTGTCTTCAGGAGTCGTCTCAAGTGAACACTGAATAGAACAAACAGTCAGAGAGGATCACACACTGAAAAAACTAGAGTCAAGATCTTCCTCTGGTTGATTGGTGTTTCAAGTTCTTTGCTAGTACCTCTGCAAACTTGCTGATTATCTTCAGTAACAGTCCACTGAAGTCCAAACACGGACGAACCCATCTTAATAGGTTGTAGATCGACTTGCTTTGTGTTGCTGGTTGATCTCAATTCCTTGGGGGATTTCTTCGGTCACTATTCTGCAGTTATGATCTACTTTTTCAGATCAAATCCATGTTTTGACAGAAAAGGTTGTAGTTGCTTGAAATCATTGATATTTGCAGGAGTGTCGACTTACCTGATGACATTGTTCATGAGGAAGTTCTACTGAACTGATTTTGCTGCAATTTGAAACTCGTCCCCATTGTCGATCGCCACTTGTTTCAGAGCGTACTTTGCACATGTTAGTGAAATCTCTGCACTAAAAACATGATGTTGATACTCGAAAGTTTGCACAGGATCGTTCATTGTTGTTCGCCAAAGGAATTTGAGGTAGCTTTCGTCTCGTTCAGAATCTTGCACCTGCAGAAACATTGATTCACTATCTGCTGTTAAGGCTAATTGTTCTTCCTGAAATCTGAATATTGTTCCGATCAATCCATTTAGGACATCGGGTCCATTTATAAAATTTTTGTTTAAGAACACATCTTTATTTTTTTCTGCAGCGTAGCAAACACAGAGGACTTTACCAGGCTTAATTGGGTTTGGAATGTGGGGCAAATACCATTTCTTTCCGAACAATCTTATGAGTTCCGATTTACCTGGGATCTTCAGGAATCCCTAACAACATCTCTATCAATGTATCAGTTGATTGTTGATACAATTTTTTCAAAACCTGGAACTCGTTAGAATCTTCGTTCCAATGATCAGAGCTAACATGTTACTGAACAGTAGTTGTTCGGAGGATTGGGTTCTTTTTCACTCCAGAGCATACCCACTTCTTACTGCTCGCTTGTAAACTTTGTCGTGGTGTCTAGGAAGATTTGAACGTGTTGCTTTTTACTTCGATTGACTTACGACATTTATTTGGAAGCGTACGTTTCTATGTCCCACCACGATCGAAGATTTTCAGCCATTTTTGCGTCTATTGTGCTGCTGGTAAAATGACAGCTATTTTTTCCTTTTTTTGCCCTTCATGGATCCAACAACTACCCATCCTATTTCTGTCAGGATAGCGACAGGTTCTGTTTGTATACATATCTTGTAAACTAATGCTTTTTGTAGTTCATAGGCATCTTAACCCAAAAACTGATGCCAACTTCCTTCAAAATGAAGATTTTCTTTGGAAATACTCTCAAGTGTTTGAAGCCTTGCTTCAATTTTTTTAGTCTCAGTTTGTATTACGCAATGAAATTGACGGATGTACAAATGATTCGAGTGAGTGCTACCGTGAATGAAGTCCTTTCATTTTCAGAGTAACTTTTTCGGTCTTTAGATTTGTGCATTTAATTCCCGCTATATTAAGCGTCGGTTCCTTGACCTAGCAAATATTCTTGAATGCTTTGGTCAATGAGTGACGCCGTTGAGCCAATATCGAGCAGAGCATATTTGTTTAGTCGATTACTGTCACTCTGGATTGAGGCCGGAACTATTTGAAGAAGGCTTGAAAATTCACTACTGTGGTTTATTGTCGGTGCGCTTTTGTTGACGGCGTAATGGCACTGGCCTATTTAAATTTCTGAGTGTAGCAATAGGTTGTGCTTTATGGTACATCTTTTCAAACCCTCGTGTTTTTCCCAGACATCCATAACAAAAGCGTTGCTTCATCACTGATACATATCAATCGTAAACTTTCATAATTGACAGTTCAAAATCGATAGGTGCCATCAGCAAGTTGAGTTTGATCGCTTTGCGTTGGTTTCTGCACAGAAATTTGATGACTTGGAGAATCGTTTTTTTCTCCTTTGGTTTTGCGACTGTCTTCTTCTTTGCATTCTTATATAGACACTCAAAACTCTTCGTGCACGAATGCTATTCTTCCTATTCCGTTCAAGAAGAATCAGATCAGATCTATCCTCCTGCCCATCATCTACATAAAACCATCATTTGTCTTTGAGATTTGAGGGCGATTTTTCTATCTCAACGTAATGTGTTGTGCTTGACTGTGAATGACGTCATTATTGTATTACTTCGAAACGCTAACGAAATTATTTATGGCTATGTAGTAATTATTTAAGGCATTAATCCTGAGCTTTTATTGGCTACTGTCTCAGCAATGTCTCAAGCTGGGCGTTGAAAATCAGATGTGGACGGCCAAACTTTCGTTAGAGTAAAGACCAAGCTTGAATGTAGGAAGACCCCGAATAACCCGTACCCGATATCGCTGACTTGGTTTTGCCACCTAAAACAGTTTTCGAATGGTTCATTTTCTCAGAGTTAGGAATTTCATAATAAAGTCTGTGCACGGTAACCTCAAACAGACTTGACTATTTTGGCCATTCAAGTGGATTACCGTCAAAAGAACTTAGTTTGAATTTGGGTAATTGACTGCTGCCACTGGGTTTGCCGTACACAAGTTTTTTTGGCCCCTGGTTAAACAGCAATGAGTCTAAATCCCTGATATCAAGAGCTTCTTTTGGTGCTCTAGCTTATTCGAAAAAGTGCATCTGTAGCTGAATTTTTTTTCTTTTTTATCTTGAAATCCGTTTTCTTCACTCCAATCTTTGATTAAAAATCCTTCTCCAACGCAGCAAGTTTTTTAGCTTCGCTTGACTTCGGCTTGAGGTTTTGGAGCTGTTGTCTTCGTTTTCTTTGCCATTCCCCACTGAGAGACAAGTATTTTGTTCGACAGGTTAAGAAATATCTGCAGGGGGTTCTGGATTATTGATCTGTAGAGCCAAACTACTTTTTTGATTTGACGTTGTTTTCTGTCCGTGGATGTACCATGACCACTGTGCGTTGAAAGCTTGAAAGTATCCCTCTCTCTTGACTTTGCGTTCTCCAGAAATTTCTAGATTTGGTCCGAGCTTTCTGAGCTTTCTCGTCGACAAGTTTTTGAACGTTTTTGTCAAATCTCAATATCTGCTAATAAATAGTCTTAAGTTTTCCGGTTGATCTAGTTTCTTGAAGACATCATAACCTTCACGCTTTTTATCTGTCAGTGGTTTCTCAAGTTGTTAATTTGCCAGTCCAAATTGTCCATACACTGTGACTGAGTCATTTTTTCTCTGATTTGAGCCTGCAATTTGAATCTGTTCTGCTCCTTGCTTTATTCGCTTCAACTAATTTTCGGTTTTCAGCGGCTGATTCACTTTGCTCTATTAGCTTTGCGTTGTTGAAGTACGATGTTACGTTTTATTTTGTTCGTCAATGCATTTGGCACTTCTACTGTTAGTTTGGACACCAGTTTAAATTCGACTGTACAGGTTTTTGAACCAAATGTAACGGCTGCTCTCCTAATCGGTTGCGGCGAGGAAAGCTTTAAACCGCCGAGTTCGCTTCAATGGTAATCTGTCCAAAAGTTTTGTTTTTAACTTTATATCGGCTATATTCTCACAGTTGCATTAGAATTCGTTTGTCTATTTGCTGATCTCAGTTTTTTCAACATCGAATCGGACTGGATTGATACAGATCACACAACACGGGGTCTCTATTTGTATACGACTTCAATCGATATGCGAAACAAAGATATTTGTCTGGGAATGATTTTTGTGAAAATTTTTACATTCAAGTCAAGTTGGGTTTGACTTCTGTACTCACGAGCTTAAATGCCAAAAACTGGTGTAACAATTGAATTACAGCTCCAATAGTTTGTAGATACAGTACACAGTAACAAAACATATACTGCTCAATGTTTACTTTCAGTACAAGACAAAGTAACAATTATTTGTTCAGGAAGATTTAAACGCCTGACACAGTAACACGTTATTTACTGCTCATGTCGGTTTTTTGCGATTTTGTTACAGTGTTATATGAAGAAAGACGTTTGCTAAGGCTTTATACTGCTGTCTCTGTATATGTTGCAGGTGCTATTTCCTCCTTTTTTCTCCACATCAGGTGACTATGACTGTACTAGTAACTAAAACTGAGACCATTACGGTTACTAATGAACAACTAATACATAAAAATACATAAGAGTTTACCCTAATGTTTTAATGGTTTTCCTTCGTTGCTGACCAAAAGTTTATTTGATGTTTTCAACTATGTGACCACTTTTTTGCGCAATATTTTAATCTCTGGTCTGTCTTCGCCATTTTATCAAAATGGCCGCAAACCGATGTGCAGTGGCACTTTATGGGCAATTTGCGGGCGTTTTTCGTATCATCCTGAAAAATGTTTTCCAATTATTTCTAACTTCACAGCTAAAAAGAAATTATTTCTGCTCATGTAACAAGGTTGTTGATGGGTATCAAAAATGGGAGTCTCAACGTTTTCCAACTTTGGCAATATGCTGCGAAATGCTCGAATGGAAAATTTTACGAAAGCGCGTTTATTATAGCAAATGACATCGAACTCAATTTATTTGTGTACAAGAAAAACAATACAAACTGAGAAATTGTAGATTTTTATTGTTTTTAAATTATAACAGAAAATGTTAATAATTTGGAAAAAGGTTTTTATAAGACAGGATGACAATGACAAAGTTATTTTACTGCAGATGGCGAGAGAGAAACCAAATCTCTGCCAAATCATTCACAGACCATTTTTTCAGGCATCTGAAATCTAATTGGCCGGGAATAATAGGTTTGCATCTCGTTGTAAAGATTTTAAGGAAAAATGCTACTAGAGTAACAATATCAGTAATCTGCGCAAAAATAAGAAGTAAAATGAATAAGGTATGATCTCGGATAGTTCTGATAATTCCATCACAAACGTTTGAACAGAAATATTGTTTTCTTTTTAATGACTTCAACCCAATTCTTATTAATATCAAAGTTTAATCTTTTATACCTTCCTTTCTTGTTTTCATCATTTGCTATTAACGTTTTGTCATATCATAACACTTCTAAACTGTGGATGACCGTTTTTGGGGTCTTTTCTTCATACCACCCCCCCCCCCCCCCCCCCCCCCCAAGTCCCCACCAATCATTGTAATTATACCATAAAGGGGGTTTATACTGGGAAGCACCCCGGTTTGTTTGTGCTTAATAGTGGTATCCAAACTATTGCAATGTGCCAATTGTGTTCAAATTAATGCCTAGGTTTTTCCATTTGTTTTGTTTCCATAATTTTGCTATATCTCATGTTTTTAGTGTACAATAATAGACCCCTAAAATTTATGCGATTATGCTTACAAAACTTACAATGCGTAAGTATTATCAATAATTCTCAAGTTTTCTAGTTGTTTCTATTTGAAAAATAATCGGTGCCAGTACAGAAAAACAACTGACGGTGCGATTAATAGTGGTGAAGTGTTGGGGAATGAAGCTGTTTTTATTTTTCGTTCTGATGGTCACTGCTGTGCTCTTCGCTGCATGTATTCCAAACCCACTAGTGGTTAGTTATCGATAAAATCTGGAAGAGGCTCTCTTCTATTTTTGATAGTCACTGCTAAGCACATTGTCTCAATTTTCTGATAAACTTCAACACTGGTGCCAAAAATTGCAACAGTGACAAAATTTGGCGCATTCTTGCACTTGAAAAACTAAATCAAATCGAAAAACCTAAATATCAGTCATGAGAGCGTTTCAAATGTCAAGTGAATTCATGAATTATAATAACACTTAGCTCATAGCTCAGTTAACCGCTATAAGGATTTTTAGTTTACATGCTATTAGTTTTTCAAAAAGCTTAGCTTGTCCCAGAAAACCGATCTTAGTAGGTAGGTAGGTAAGTAAGTACAGCCAATTTTCTATTATCGCATTGACTGTATTCAACGTTTTTCACCAAAATGCTTATTCTTTATTCAATGTTTGTCACTATCATGTCAACCCGGCTTGTTTTACCCAAATCTCTGCTCTCCAGTTTATAATTAATTTTATTGTTAGTTCAATAGGTCATTTTTTAACTACAAAATCGAGGTTTCAATTTTTCAGGAAATGCGTTGAATGAGTTAAAATTTTTCCGGAAATGGGCTCTCAAAGCGCTTACACTCTATAAAATCGGCTTGTTGTCTCTGCATTTTTTAATAATTTCAACCAGTTTGCATCAAAACTTCTTTACATCATTTTCGGCTACAATTCCGGTCATCTCTTGACAAAAATTGTAGCTACTTTAAAAAAAATTGCAATTCTTTTATGTGCTTATTGTTAATTAGAAAGTTTTTAGTACATTGTGGTGCATATGCCACACCAATTCAATATATTTCAGTGCATCTCTACCATAATTTCAGAGAATTCGAACGCTTTTTAAGGAATTATTACTTTTTGCCGTTTTTTAAAACGAAAATCAACCCATTTGGACGCATTGCTTGCATAATTTTCATATAAATCCTTGACCAAGGTAACGATAATCTGACAATAGCAATCAATGATTTCAAAGTAGAAAAACTTGATAGAAAAAAAAACTAATATAGCGAGTGTAAATTGAAATAAACTTGATATATTTTGGTGAGACATCTCACAACAATCTTGACAGAACTCGAAAAAGTTTAATAAAACCTTTGGGCAACAAAAATTCTTCTTAAAACCTGATAACTCTCATTTAACCTTGTCACATCTTGTTAGTTCTTGATGTTGCCTCTTATTTGACTTTTACGTGAAGAAAAAATGCAAAATTTTATTTTTCTTTGACAAAGCCATTATTTTCTCATAAGCCATGGCAAAATCTCCGAAAAAAGTAACCTGGCAAAGTTCTGAAAAAACTAAATCAAAATTTATTATATTTATGAAAAATCTAACAAGAATTGTATCACGTATTGCAACAAGTATTGTAAGATTTATCAAATAAAACGACAAAACTGGCGTGGGAGGATATAAACGATATTCACTACTTAAAGGTCAACACTCCATCATCTTATTGCAAATTTTAGTCGGTTGAATTATGTTTTCAACCTGCTTCTTGTTTTTCAAGCTTCAAGGTCACTTCAAACATGCTTCTACGATTTCAGTTTTTCCTTTTCCAGCAGCATTGTTAATTTCGGTTGTTCGATCATTGGTTTGAGTTGTTGTTGTTGTGGTTGCTGCTGTTGTTGTTGCTGCTGCTGCTTTTACTGTTGTTGATGTTGTTGTTATTCTTGTTGTTGCTGCTGCTGCCGTTGTTTTCGTTATTGTTGTTCATGCTGCTGCTGTTAATGTTTTTGTTGTTGATGTTGATGTTGTTTCTGTTGTTGTTTCTGTTGTTGTTGTTGTTGTTTTTGTTGTTGTTGCTAATGTTGTTGTTTTTGTTAATTACTCTTGTGGTTTTCGATGTCTTTGTTGTTGTTGTTGTTGTAGCTGTTGTTGTTTTTGATGTTTTTGTAGTCGTCGTTGTTGTTATTGTTGTTGCTGTTGATGTTGTTGTTGTTGTTGTTGTTGCTGTTGTTGTGGTTGTTGTTGTTGCTGTTGTTGTTGTTGTTGTTGTTGCTGTTGTTGCTGTTGCTGTTGTTTTTGATGTTTATGTTGTTGTTGTAAGTGTTGCTATTGTTGTTGTTGGTATTGATGTTGTTGTTGTTGATGATAATATTGTTGTTGTTGTTGTTGTTTTTGATGTTTTTGTTGTTGTTTTTGATGTTACAGATGATGTTGTTGCTGCTATTGTTGTCGTTGTTGTTGTTGTTGTTGTTGCTTTTGTTGTTGTTGTTGTTACGATTCAAAGAGAACTATTGAAATTCTGTAGTTTTTTTAGCCGAAGGCAAGTTTGTTCATGACTTGTTTTTTTTTTACTTTTTTCTGTTCGAGCATTTAACTCCGTTTTTGATTGCTGACTTCTGTTTTCGAACATTGGACTTTAACTGCAGCTTCGTTTGTAAGGTATATTAAGTAGGAATGGCTGGTGATTTTCAAGGTGATTGGGTCATATTGAGCTTTTTTGTTCCTATATAAGTCACCCCTAATTATCTAAACTACAAACCCCCCCCCCCCCCACCAACCACCTATCTACACCCTCACCCCCCCACAACTAACCCCCCACCTACCCCTACCCCCTCCCTTCACCTAGCTACCCCCACCTACCCCCCCCCCAACCAACCCAGCACTACCCACCTCCCCAACGTTTCTTCCCACCCACCCACCTACCTACTCCCCACCCCAACCTACCTACCCCCCACCACCTACCTACCCCCCCCGCCCCAACTTACCCCCCCCCCACCTACCACTACCCCCAAACTACCTCCTCCCTTCACCTAACTACCCCAACCTCCCCCCCCCCCAACTACCCCACCACTACCCACCTCCCCAACCTATCTACCCACACACCCCACCTAGCTCCCCCACCTAAAAAATTGTCAGCATTTTTAAAACATTTAATGTGGTTTGTTGGGCTACTTTTGTTTTTTTTCTCTTGTCTGTTTTGATGTTTTGATTTTGGTAAGGTTAGGTTAGAGATTATAATGCACGACGATTCGAGTATTTTCCGGTATTCTACCGGCTATGTTTGTTTTTGTTGTAATTGATGATGTTGTTGTTGTTGTTGTTGTTGTTGTTGTTGTTGTTGTTGTTGTTGTTGTTGTTGCTGTTGTTATTGTTAAGGCTGGTTTGAGGCTTCAACGATAAAATTTGCCGGAAAAATCAACAACCAAAGCAACTGGCTGCAAATTTGGTTTACAGGAAATCTCTCCACTGAATACATCAATTGCCAGCAGATACGGATTCTTCCAGCTAACTAAACTTTTTTTATCGTTTTTTTTCAAGCCCCATTCTTTTATAGTTTTCCGGTGCAGGCACGAAACTGGTGATGTCCATTTCGTGTCGGTCAAGTGTCTATAAAAGCTGTTGGAACATTTTGAAATTGTGAAATAGCTGATGGCCTTATAGAAAACGATTGAAGTTTTCTAATAAAATTACTGGAAAAGCACCTGCTTCTCAATTCCTTTTCTCGTCATAAATTTTTGGTCATTGGTTTTTGGACAGGGAATAGCATTGTTTACTCGTTAATTGGGGGGCGCATAACGTAGTGGGGGGCTCAAACGGAAAAGATCCTTTGTGTTTCAGCCACTTGATTGTGTTGCGGCGTTTGAAGAGTGCAAAGACACTGATCTCTGCTGCTACTTCGACCAATCCTGTCAACTGAAGGAAATGTATGGAAAGAAAGTGTGCGCTGATACTTGATGACGTCATCAATTGACATCAATGAAACGAAAAAAAGCAGAAATCTCGCATCTATTCTGTCCCCCCATGTTTTCATGATCCCAATAACAATTAATGGGTCTTTCCCGTTATAGCCCCCCCCCCCCCCAGCTTAGTGGTCAGATAACCTATAGCACCACCCCCATCATGGTAAACATGCCATAATGGGGGTTATATTTTCATGAGGGGGGGGGGGGGGGGGCTATAATGGGAAAACCCCCAATTTATGTTGTTATGTAGCACATTACTCTGTAAAAAATGGCACGTGCGTCTGGGGGTAAGTTATGCCGACTAATCTGTAGGGGAGGGGACAGAGTAGATCCAAAAACTGACTCATTTTAGATTTAGATTTGCTGTTTTTTTCGAAACTGATTTCTTTTCCACTGTGAACAAATTGTTTTGTTATTTTTTCAGCCAGCGTTAACAAACCAATGCTCGTTTGCCTGAATGGTTAATCGTTTGCATAGCCTATAATAAAATGGGGACTAACTATTGTAGGTATAAAGTAATACACGCTTTTTGTAAAGGTGTAAAAATGTGAATATAGGTGGTAATTTTACACGGGGATCAAAAGAAACAGCTTCATTATGAACTTTGAACGTTTTGTGTCTAAAAATGTTTTACATTATTTTGGAATAATTTGTCCTAATATTATCTAACATTAGATCTTTGCTTGAAAATTTCCTGATGTTTTGTCACCATTTTCGAACACACGATTATATGATAAATGGTTTTCAGAGGAGTTTGCTTACATTTACGTGATTTTTGTGATTTCAATGTTTCAGATATTTTGAGTGACTAAAGTAATCATTGCTGGTAAAATTTCTTGCTTTAATTCTCGTTAATTGTTGTGTCTTTTGTCGCACCTTGAGTTTTGTCGCACCAAAACTCAAGCTCAACATTTCTTTCCACGCTAAATTAAACGCTACAAATGTACGATCTACGATTAAAAAGGAAAAATTATGCAAGATCAACGCTATAATCACGGCAAAATTATGTAAGATCAAATACTAAAATAAACGCTAAAATATGTAAGATATACTCTTGGAAACGCAAAATTATGTAACATCCACGCTTATAACGGGAAATTATGTAAAATTTATGCTAAATTCAACACAAAATTATTTAAGATCAACCCTAATTATGTAAGATCTACGATTGGAAACGCAAAACTATGCAAGATCAACGCTACATGCATCGCCAATTTACGTAAGACCAAAACTAAAATAAATGCTAAAATTTGTAACATCTACGATTAAAATCCCTAAAATTAAGTAAGATCAGTGCTAAATTCAAGGCAAAATTATGTAAAATCTACGCTGAATTCAACACTAAATTTTATAAGTAACCTCAACGCTAAATTAAACGCCTAATAATGTCAGATATATGATTGAAAACGAGAAGTTATGCAAGATCAACGCTAAATTCAACACAACCTTATGTAAGATCAACACCAAAATCAGCGGTTAAAAATGTAGGATATACTATTAGAGACGCAAAATTGTTTTACATCAACAACAATTTTAATGCAAAATTATGTAAAACTTACGCTGAACTCAACGCAGTATTATGTAAGATCATCGCTGAATTTAAAGCAAAATTATACAAGACCTATGCTAAAATGAACGCTAAAATACAAATGATCTACAATTAAAAATGCAAAAACTATGCAATATCAACAATGAATTCAGTGCAATTTATCTGAGATTAACACAAAACTAAACGACTAAATATGTGAGATCTACTACAAAAGACTCAAGTTTATGTAAGATCTAGGATAAATTCAACTCAAAATTATGTAAGAGCTAAGCTAAATTCAAAAGAATTTATATGAGATCTGGGCTAAATTAAACACAAAAAATTATGAGATCAGCATTAAAATAAACGATGTAACATGTAATAGCTACGTTTAAAAATCCAAAATTACGTAAGATCAACGCTATATTCAACATAAAATTATGTAAGATAAACGCTCTTTTCAACACAAAACTAATTAAGATCAAAGTTAAATTAAACGCAAAATTATGGAAAATCAACGCTCTATTCAGCGCAAAATTATACAAGATCAGCACTAAATTAAACGCTAAAATATGTAAGATCTAAGCTTAGAAACTTAAAACTCTGCAATGTCAACGCTAAAGTCAACGCAAAATTAATTGAGATCAACACTGAAATAATCGCTAAAATTAGTAAGATATACTCTACTCTCAGAAACGCAAAATTACTCAAGATATTCGCTGAGAAACGGCAAAGTTTTTTTCAACTATTCAACCGTTGATCCTAAATAAATTCAGCGCATTCACCTCCAGGCGTACAATATTTTGAGATTTTTTTAGCGTTGACACCCCAGCCCCGGTTTATTTTTGCATAGTTGATAAATGCAATGTTGATGATGCATTTCTGTATTGTGGGATTTCTGCATTGTGCACGTCTGCATTGTGGGATTTCAGCGTGGTTTTTGGGCATTCTTGATAAATATTTGCCAGTTTAGCAAGATGAACAACAGTGAGGCTCGGTAATGTGCGTTCTCGCATAAATTTCCGACACCGCTCATCTAAAATATTCACTTAATTGTCTACCAAATATGATAAAACGATTCTATCGTTTAACACGCCATTGAACGAATAAAAGCAAAATACCGTAGAGGGCCGATGAGACTAGTCGTTAATGTGACTACCAGAAAAAACAACGACAAAAATCAAAAATTTACAAATATTAATTACGACAAAAACTCGATGTCTATTTAAAAAAAAACTATTTATCAAATCAAATCAAAATGGCATCAGATAAAACCTATGCTAAAGAAAAACCTTCAATGGGGAAAAATATGGTACTTTTTATCATTGCGACTTCATAACAAGTCGACAAAAAAAAGCGAAAAGGCAAAGTTTTAAAAGACAATAACCTTCTTTGAAAAAAATAATGTCAGACTGATTATAAACATTATTTACCAACTGAAATCATCAAAACTGAGATTAATTTATATCTCATAGTAACTGATTGAGACCTTTCATTATCCAGGATCTGTCATACGACTACAAAAAGAACGACAAACACAGGCAAGAAAAAAGTTCAGAATTTTCTGGAAAACGGTGTCCCAATCAATTGAACCTTCAGCTGATTACTAAGAACATTAAATTCATTGACTCCTTTTTCAAATTGCCGGCAATTTTTGTGATACTGCGGAAAGCAAACAAACATCTTAAAAAATGGGAAAACATGCAAAAAATGCGAATAGTTTATGAAAACTCGTAGTACCAAGAACAAAGACCATTTGAAGAAAAACAAAATAATTTTGAGGAGCAAATTGTAATTCACTACATAATGGATATGGTTTGTCTATAGAGAAACTAAGCTACATATTAACAGAAATAAGATTGGCAAAGCTCAAAAATCCATTGTCCTTCTTTAAAACATATATTTTCAAAATTCATAACAAACAAGCTTTCAACTAAACGAGTAGAAAGTTTATCTTGCAATGGCATAAAAAACCAATTGGGTCAGTTATTCTTGAGACTGAGTCATAAGGCTATAAAATAACAAAAAATTCAAGCAGATCAAAAAAATTTCACAAACAAATTTCTATAACAACAGTGTTGAAGCTAATAAATTTATAAGATATCAACCTCGAGAAATATGAATTTTCACTTCGGTCTCCATTGAACAGTATGAAGTTTTTTTAGTTCAAAGACTATTTCAAAATGACAACAAAAACCCACAAACAAAGAAAAGTATCTAAAACTCACAACACTCTTCTAAAACAAATTGACTAAGCCCTAAAGACACCACTCAAAACGTTTAACGAACAGAGAAAATATTGTCTGGTTCAAAAAAATTAACGAGATCTCTAAAATTTGAACCTTATTTCGAGAAAATGATACAAAATTGTAAAATTCGAAAAAGTTACGAAAACCAGAACATCATGGAAAAGTTGAAGAATATCTTTACTTTTTTTGAAAATAAAACAATTTGAAAGTCATTAAAATCATTAGCTATAAACCGATATTAGTTTTTGAGTTCTTTTATATTTATAAATCCTAAAGTTTATAGTTTCTTTATGTTTATAGTTCCTAGAGAAAGCCACTGAGATTTTTTATCGCCCAATATAAGGCATACAACAACAAAAAAACAATAAATACAATATAACTTTAAAATAAACTACCAAACTGTACAAGAAAACGGAGTCGCAGCCCTTAAAACAGTAAGTTATAAAAGCAATAAATATTGAATTGCTTGATATAAGCAATTTTTCCAATTATGTGTTTCAGTAATGTGACAATTAACCAAAAAAACAATAAAACAGCAAAAATAGGCAACTATGCACAAAAGTCGCAAAATTTTGTTTGAAAACTCGTAGTACCCAAACAACGAATCCGTTATTTAAGAACAACCGCCACAAATGAAAACTTGTGTCTTATTTGAAAGAGAATTGAGCTGTGTTTACAGAGAATAAGCTAGAAAATGCTAGAAATTGGATTTAAAAAATTTATCATTTTCAAAAAATTACTGCGACTTTCTTAGAACAATTATATTAAATGTCATAATAGACGTTAGATAACAACGGAAAGCATTTTATAGGTCCACTTAAATCACTTGAAAAATTCATTTTGTTATTTGATCAGTAAGAATTGGCAATGAGACTGGAAAAAGAATAACAAATGAAGGCAAAACTCAAGAATTCACTGAAAGTTTTCTAAAACTCTTCGTCAAAACCATAAAATCTATTAGGTTTTCTCTGAAAAGAAACTCCATATATATATATTTATAAATGTATATATATATATATATATATATATATATATATATTATATATATATATATATATATATATATATATATATATACGTTCGACCTCACTTTCACGTAAATTGGAGTTTTCATCAATTGAGCCCTGATTTAAAATTTTTGTTAGTTATTAACAATGAAAATTAATAAAGCAAAGTAATTTGAAAAAAGCAGCCACCAAATATAAATTAAAATTTTCTCATTGTAAGAACCCATGACGAGATCAAACATATCATTGACTTTATCTCGCGGCAAAAAAGCCACTCAATTTTTTCAAATGTTTGTGAAGTAGATCACTCGATAAGTTAAATGTTTCAAAAAATAATTAAACATTGATGCTTTTTGTATAAATATTGTGTGAAAAATGCAAAAAAATGGCAAAATTTCGATTTTAGAAGACTTTCATAGGGCGCTTAGATTTGACTAACATTTTTTTGGAGATCATGGAGCCAGTCTCTGTCAGCGGTTTCCAGGTCTCTACGTCTGGCAGATTTTAACATAGTGGGCCAAAAAATTTTTTTTGCCTTTTGATGAAAAAAATTAGAAAATTCAAATTTTTATCGAAAATTTTAGTCGAAAAGACGTCAATCAAACAATTCAGCAACGCTCCTCTATCTTAAACGAAAGCAATAACTCTCTTTCAATTAAAGTTTTACATGCTTTTATTTATATAAGCAAAATTGAGACGAATATTAGCGAAAATTACGGAAAATGTGAATGAAAACTGTCAAGAACATTCACAAAACTAAGCCTCGATAACTCCCTGTAAGAAACGAAATTTGAAAAAACTTTGTTTCAATATTTTAGGATATACGTGCACTCATGTATGATGAGTGCTAATGATACCACTCACAACTCTCTAAGATGAATATTTTGATCGGCCATAATTGTCTGAACAAAAAAAACCCAATCGAATGTATAGTTCCTCCCTCCCCCACTAAAGTGGGGTCGTAACAACTATCTATTTTCCTGAGGGCGGGTACTAGGGACTGCTAATATATACCAGAAGTGGTATGACAGCTTCCGTGCCTGATAATTGCTTGCAATTAAAAATTTAATTATTGGATAAACTTTTTTGCTCTTTACTATTCGGGTGTAATAATAGCTAAATATTTATCTTTAATTGAGCTTCGTATGCTGGCTTCATTGAAAGTTGTATCATTTTAAACCAGCTTAATTTGTTCATTTCATTCAAATTTCTTTCCGCCCATTCCACTTATTACTTCATAAACATTCAAATCATTTGCAATAAGTTTTTTTGTCGTTGGATCATTTTAGATTGGCTCTATGGATTAGTTGAAAGTAATTCGTGCGAGGGGCGAAAACTTTTAGTTACACATTTTCTCAGATTTGTATTGGATAACTTAAAATTTTATCAAAGCTGCCTAAATTTGGAGTCCTAACAAAATTCCACTGATAAAAGGTGGTATAATGTTTAAAATGCAAGGGAAAGAGGTAAAAAAATCTAAGTGTGAGTAATTGATATTAATTAAACGCTCTGTTCTCATCGCCATAACAACAGCTGCTTAAATTATTGATCACTTGCACACTAAACAAGTTAAGGTAAATTTAGCATAGGATATACGTATCATCTGTAAATTGGATGAAACTGTGAACTGTTTTGGTGTACAGGAGGTGGGGGACGTAAATGATCACGAGGATTGCGTTGTCTATGCGATGAGAGAGTGACTCTAAAATGGGAGTGATCTTTTATGCAACAGTGATTCTAAGTGAATGGAAGTATTCAAAAAAAGTTAAGGTAATATACCTTAAAGGAGTTGCGGTAAATTTTACCTCAACCTAACCTTAAAATGAGCTGAGGTTAATATAATTTAACATTTTTAACGTAGTTTCACCCAAACTTCATAATTAATTAGAGGTCTAATTAAATAATTTTGCTAGAAAAAATAATTTCGTTTCAAAGAGTCCGGAAAAAGCAAACAAAATACTGTCTTTAGTGATCACCAAGGAAAATAAAAGAGTAGAGTGGATATGGACCGTTTCGATTGGGAATCGCTGCTGAAGTTTTTTTCATAGAAACAGCTTAAAATGTTTTACATTCAATTTTTTTATTAACTTAACAGTTAAAGTAAATGTTAAGGATTATAGCGGTGAAATTTAGATTTGTGCACGCTTTTATATTTTAAAATAAATTTAATGTGAATATCACGTAAGTTAATTTAAGTCAAAATTACTTTTAGGTATCTGGTAGGTTAATGTGCTAAATTACCTGAAGGGTTTTGCGTAAACACACCAGAAGGGATCTGCTCGAAGAAATATAGCTAAAACTCCATACAACAGACCTGGATGGATGATCGATTGATTCAAAAACCATTTCAATTAGACTAGGTTGATTATTTTAGAAGTGATCACTTGACAGCTCTGCTTCCTAGAGTACGCTAGTTGATCTCGTGATTTCAAGGTGCAAAATATCCCGTTGGGTCATCGGCGCGCTAATATCACGAACCGTTCCCGGGACTCCCGGTAACAATTTCGGTAGAACTAACAATAACTAATATTAAAGGACGTAATGGCATTCCTGTTGGGGATTTGAGGAATTTGTTCTGGCGGGAAGGGAGGAAAATTTGTAAGAAGTTTACCTGAAAGTTATCATTTCAACCGTGAAACGTCGCACCGGTCAACCTCCAAAACCATTGTTAAAATTTTAGCAACTGCTTTCCAAAGGGTAGCCGAGGAGCCAACGAGGGGTGTGCACTTAGATGGCCGAAATTTCACTTAGTCGAAAATAAAAAAAATTTAGCTGGCAATTTGATCAGTAGAATTTACTTCATGCATTTCATAATTTTATTTCATAATTTCATAAAAAGGACGGAAAATGAAGCGAGGCTATAAAGAAAAAGAACTGAAACGCAATAAACAAACTTCTAAAAGAGTAATTATTTTATTAGGCTATGCCCGTGGAACTTGTTAAGAATTTAGTTTAACCGAGCAAACTATTGCGAACAACTTAGTTATAATAAATTGAGCCAAAACAGTACATTAGTGTAAGCATACTGAAATTAGTGT
>NW_027450894.1:0-1000 GCF_964194025.1 Convolutriloba macropyga
CTTGGTCTTTCTATCAGAGGCGCAGAAAACTTTTAAAAATTTTTTAACACAAGCTAGTTTCAATTAAAAGACTTTCTCCCGAACAATTTTGCCTCTGTAACAACATTAAATCTTTATCTTGCCTAGTCACATTGTCCCAATTTTTTTCTTTTAACGCATATAAGATATTTACAAAAAAGCTTCACAGTTCTTTATGTGTTGCCATAACATAATATTAACATAAAATAGGAGAAATAGTGTCAGAGGGAGGATATTTTCCATTAAGAGTACATTTTAAGTATAAACCTTGACCTGAGTTTAAATCCAAACGATCGACGATTTGTTTTCCGTGTAATTTTGAAACATGGCCGTTTTCGGCGGCTAATTTTATATATTCTTTCTTCCTACATTTTTACTCCTTTTTTCGAGAACATTCCACCTGAGCACGAAAGCCTGAAAGATGGTACTTTTTGGCCAAGCAGAGCTCACCGGGCATAATTTTCAATTTTCACGTTCTCTATTTTTATTTATTGTTTATCATTGGTCGATTTGAAATACGCAAATACGCACAATGTTAATTTCGCTTGTTTTTCTTCAGAACCCTGCTATCTTCTGTGTCTTCACCCGACAGAGGACAGAATGGTATGCATGAACAAATCCGAAGTGTGTAACCCAATGATAGGCAACACAGAAAGCGTTAAAAGGTGCAGATATGACGAAGATAAACAACCAAATTGCTGCCTTAGTGAACCAACAACAGCAACGACTACTAGAGTAACACTGTCAATCACAAGAAGCACGGCTCAGGCTTCGGCCACTCAGGAAACAACGGAGGAACTAACGACAGAAGAAAAAACATCTGCCTCGTATTCTTCGACTTCATCGCCAAAACCCAGCACCTCCCCATCAACATCTCACTCAAGCAGCCACCCCTCAAATAACAAAAGCACAATCGCAGTAAGCAACGCTCTTTCTTCATCAGGACAAACAACAGAAGAAGCGACAGTGGAGACCGAGACTT
>NW_027450895.1:5000-16267 GCF_964194025.1 Convolutriloba macropyga
TCCGCCAAAGTCTATATGTATTTCTTCATTCGGTTCGACGCATGGTTTTAGTGGTGGCCATTTGGTTTTTGGTATTAGGCTTTTAAGGTTCTCACCGAAATCGGTGCACGTGCGGCACGTTTTTGACTTGTTGATGAGATCTCTATTTAAGAACGGCCACCATAGTCTGGTTGCTAATTCGGTCATTCCCCACGCGCCCGGATGCGTTGCGTGCAGTACATCTATTACCGCGTCTTTCATTGCGTTGGGGATTGTTAGCCTTTTCTCCAGGAGGATGCACCCGTCGTTCACACTTAGTTGTTTCCAGTGTGTGTGGATTTGTCTGCTTACGGCCTTGCATCTCAGTTCGTCCCCTTGTATTTTACAATCTCTTATTTCGCGTAGAACTGAGTCTCTGTTTGTCATAGCCGCGATTAGTGTTGAACTGAAGACGTCGCGTATTGCTTTGTCAAGTTGGGTGTCTGCTTTTGCGGGGCGGGCGTCTTTCTCTGGGCTGAGGTAGGTGGAAAAAGATATCGGGTTCTTTGCGGGTGATGTAGGTGGCGTTTGTTGGCTTGAGGGTTGTTGATTACTCATTTCAAAATTATGTTTGGAAATTAACAATGACTGTTCTGTAGCAGAGATATTTGGCAAATGCGCTTTTGCAATGGTTCGCTGTTCGACTTTTGTTAAATTTGCTGCGTCTATTGTCTCGTGGTTTTCCGTATTTGGTAATTCTTGTTTTCTACGTAGGCTGTAATTGTGCAACTTTTGCACCGCTTGTGGTTTTGTCTTGTGACTTTGTGCTCTAGGAACTTTGATTCTGGAATCGTCCTGCGATTGCAAGGGTAATTTTCGTGGGCGGCCTCTTGGTCATTTGATTTCCGGCTTTTTGGTTAGTGCTTTGGAATCGTCGAGCGATTCCAAATTGTCTAGTTTTCGTGGTCTTCCACTTTGCTTAATTGCATTAATGGTCTGTATGATTGCGTCTATTTGTGCGATCACAAAGTCTTCATCTTAGCGAATTTTTGGCTTTGCCTTGTTATGGGGGTTCCTCGATATATAATCTGTTAATCCCATCTTTGATCCTGGTATATGTTCGATTTGAAAGTGGAAGGGGATTAATCTATCACACCAACGTGTTAATCTACTTTGATGTGCTTTTGTAGATTTGTCTTTTAATATGGATAGTAGAGCTCTATGATCTGTTTGTGCGGTAAAGTATTGACCGTAAAGATAGTGCTTAAAATGTTCGAGTGCCCAGACTACCCCTAAAAGTCCTAATTCGTTTATACTATATTTTTCTTCGGCATTATTTAGGAAGCGTGAAGCGTACGCAATTGTCTCCCACCCTTTGTTCGCTTCCTGTTCTATGACGGCTCCGAGTCCGGATCTTGATGCGTCCGTTCTGACTCTTGTTTTTCTTGTGGAATCTTAGTGCGTATTTTCTGTTATGTTTTTTATGTGGAGTTTTATGTGTTCGAATGCTATTTGATGTTTTGGTTCCCAGTGGTCTTTTTTGTCTTTTTTCAGGAGGTCTCTAAAAACTCTGCACTGGGTGGCTAGGTTAGGGACGAATTTCGCTAAATGGTGTACGCTTCCGAGGAATGATTTTAATTGTTTGCATGTGTTCGGGGCTTTTAGGTTCTGGATGGCCTCTGTTTTGCTAATGAGTGGTTTTATACCGTTTTGATTAATTTCGAATCCTAGCCATTCGATTTTGTTTTTAGCGAAGTGGCACTTTTCTAAATTTATGCTTAGTTTTTCTTTGTCTAGTTTTTGTAAGCATTTGAAAACTTTTTCTTTGTGGTTTTTTATTCCTCCGCCGGAGACTATGATTATGTCATCTAAGAAAGTATATGTGTCTGTGAGGCCTTTTAGTGTATTGTCTATTGCTTTTTGGAATTGTGCCGGCATGTCTGTTAGGCCGTAAAAACCTGTAACAAATCGGTACGTTCCGGTGGCTTGGCCGCCTACTATATTGAAATTGCATTGTTTTGCTGTTGCTTCATCTAGCGGTAGTTGAATGTACACGTAGCATAAATCGATTGTTGAGAAAAACACTTCGCCTTCGTGCGACGATTCCGAGATGGAGATGGATTGGGCGATGTTGTCCATCAGGCAATCAATATTATGCATCTGGTATTTGTTTTTGTGAATTGCCTTGTTTATTATTTTGGATTCCATGGCTAGTTTTATTGTTTTGTCTCTTTTGACTGTAATTACTATTGGGGATATGAAGTTTTTGTCACTACATTTGTCCAGTTTTATTATATTTCCGTTGTCTTGTAATTTTTTGAGTTCTTCTTCGACTTGTTTTTGTAGGTGAATCGGTACTCTTCGGCATCGTTGGTGTACCGGTGTAAAGTTTGTTTTAAATTTGGATTTGACTGTGTGATTGACTGATCGTCCTATTCGTTTTATTAGACCGGGGAAATGTTTTGCTATTTCTTGTTTTAGGTTTTTGTTATTTTGGTTTTCTATCATTGCGACGTTCTTACCTTCTGCAATTGGAGATGTTTGTTGGTTGACTTGTATCCCTAGTCCTTGGAAGAGGTCTCGACCGATCAGTGCTCTATGGTTGTTGAGTACCACGATAAGGTCGGCTCTTCCAGCATTCCATTCATTGCATTCGACGTCGCAGTATAGGGTTCCCCTGTTCTTGATTGGAGTGTTAGTGAAGCTTCTCAGGTTAACTGGATTCGTCTTACGACTCCGCCAACTGTTTTTGTCCCGCACTTCTATCTCGCGGGCCATCCTCTCCGTGATTAAGCTGTGTGAGCTACTCGAGTCTACCATAGCCCAGTATTTCGTATTGTCGAATTTCACATTGAGTTTGGTTGGGGTTGCTGATCCGTCTGTCGGGGAAACGAGGTTCACAATGTAGTCTTCCTCGGAGTCGTGTGTTATGCTTTCTATTTCGTCATTTAGGGAGACCATGTTTATGTTGTCGTCGTATGGTGGCTCGTTGCGTTCTTCTATTTCGTTAATGTTCCTGTTGTTATTACGTGTCAAATTTGATCGGCGTACTTTGGCTAGGTGGTTGGGCTTATTGCATCTTCGGCATATTTGTCCGTATGCTTGACATTTGGCTCTATGGTTTTGTGTCCAGGGTTGTCCACAGTTTCTGCAATTGTGTTGTACTTGTTGTCTGAATGAATGGTTGTTGTTGCCTCTGGGCTGTGTGAATGTGCCTCTGGGCTGGCTGCAATTGCCTCTGAAGTTTCCACGGTATCTTGAGCTTGAGATTGCTAATACGGGCTCCGATCGTCCTACAATGGATACCATGGATGTTCTTTTTGGTACCAATGGAGGAGTTCTTTTTGTATTTCCGGGTTGGTCATATTGGCTGTGAAGATGTCTCTTAACAGGTCGTCTTCTAATGCTCCAAGTTGACAAAATTCTGCCAGGGACCTTAGGGCAGAGTGGAATTGCTCCATGGTTTCTCTTTTTTGCTGACGTCTGGTTAGCAGTAGATATCGGTCAAACGTCACATTTCGTGGCCGTATAAATGTCAAGTCCAATTCTTCCCACAGTTGTAGTGTCGTGATGTTCTCGACGTTTGTGTGGGGGTACTTTCGGGTGTGCATCTGGCGTCCCTCGATTCCAATGGTTACATAGACCATTGATTTTGCCTTTCTGTCTGCGATATCCCTTGGTTTGTCTCCGCACAACACCCCTATCCTATCAATTAGGATACACACGTTCTTCCATTTGGCTACTGCCTGACTGTATCTTGTGAGTCTTTCCCTTTCCATTGTCTGTGTCGGGTTGTTAACCGGTTGTTCTTCCACTGGTTCCGGGGGGTAGATGATTGTTGTCGGTTTCTCTCTTAGGAGTTCGTCGAGTTCTATATTTGTCTTTGCGACGAGGGCCATTTTGAGTTGACTTCTCCACTTCTCCCATGGAATGGGGGGGGGGGGGGTTGGAGCTGGGTCGATCCCAAAATGGTTCCAGTCCTAATATGGTTCTTCCTTTTTCCGTTGACTGCGCCTTGTGGTACTCAGATCCTGCACGTGTTCTAGTTTAAGTACTAGGTCAAGAGATTGCTAACGGACAACTTTAATTCACTTCTGTTGTAGGCAGATTGCACTTGATCTTTTCACTGTCAGTCTATTAGTGCGTAAGTACCTGTTACTTTTTAGAGGTTGAACAGTCGCACGGCAATTGCAGAGGTAACAAATGAGATAAAATACATACTGCATATGACTGTATCAATTCACTGCATCAAAGACTAAGTTGTTATATGGTTAAATGGTAACCCATGTACCACAATAATAATAATAATAATAATAATAATAATAATAATAATAATAATAATAATAATAATAATAATAATAATAATAATAATAATAATAATAATAATAATAATAATAATAATAATAATAATAATAATAATAATAATAATAATAATAATAATAATAATAATAATAATAATAATAATAATAATAATAATAATAATAATAATAATAATAATAATAATAATAATAATAATAATAATAATAATAATAATAATAATAATAATAATAATAATAATAATAATAATAATAATAATAATAATATTAATAATAATAATAATAATAATAATAATAATAATAGTAATAATAATACTAATAATAATAATAATAATAATAATAATAATAATAATATTAATAATAATAATATAAATAAAATAATAATAATAATAATAATAATAATTAGAATAATAATAATAATAATAATAATAATAATAATAATAATAATAATAATAATAATATTAATAATTCCATTAATAATAATAAAAATAATAATAATAATAATAATAATAATAATGATAATAATAATAATAATAATAATAATAATAATAATAATAATAATAATAATAATAATAATAATAATAATAATAATAATAATAATAATAATAATAATAATAATAATAATAATAATAACAATAATAATAAAAATAATAATACTAATAATAATAATAATAATAATAATAATAATAATAATAATAATAATAATAATAATAATAATAATAATAATAATAATAATAATAATAATAATAATAATAATAATAATAATAATAATAATAATAATAATAATAATAATAATAATAATAATAATAATAATAATAATAATAATAATAATAATAATAATAATAATAATTGTGGTACATGTGCATTACCATCACAAAACAATCTTACATTACGTCTGATATGATGCAGTAAATTAATAATTCCGTCATGCAGTATGTATTTCTTAACATTGTCAACCATATTCAATCGTCCAACGATTGTCTCTTATGTTCAAAGTTAACTGGTACTACGCAATAAATGTGCAGACTGACAAAAGGTCAATTGCAGTTCTGCCTTATCTTTCACTGAATAAAGTTGTGCGTTGAATATTCTCTTTTCGATTATAGCTTAGATCTTATTTTTATAAGTCAAGCATCACATGGCGCAGTCAGCCGAAAAAGGAAAAACGATAATAGGTCTTGAACCATTCTGGGAGAAACCCAGCTCAAACCCACCAACACCATGGGCAAAGGGGAGAAAATTTTCATCAGTTGAAAATGGACCTAGTCGCAAAGACAAATATAGAACTCGACGACCTCCTAAGAGAGAAACCAACAACAATAATCTATCCCCCAGAGCCAGTAGAAGAACAACCGGTACAAAATCCAACCCAGACGATGGAAAGGGAGAGGCTAACAAGATACAATCAGGCAATAGCCAAATGGAAAAACGAATGTAACATAATTGACAGAATAGGGGTGCTATGCGGCGACAAGCCATGGGACATCGCAGATAAACGAGCAAAGTCAATGATTTACCTAACCATTGGAATCGAAGGACGAAGAATGCATACAAGGAAATACCCCAATACCAACGTCGAGAACATCACCACACAACAACTGTGGGAGGAACTAGAGCTGACGTTCATACGACCACGGAACGTCACCTTCGACGGATACTTGCTGCTCACAAGACGACAACAAAAAGGGGAAACCATGGAACAGTTCCATTCAGCTTTACGATCTCTAGCAGAATTTTGCCAACTGGGAGCGTTGGAGGACGACTTGTTTTGAGACATCTTTACAGCCAACATGATTGACCCGGAGATTCAGAAAGAACTTTTAAAGGTAACATTAGAACCAGAAAAGGCACTTGAATTAGCCATTAGCATTGAATTAGGCGCCCGAAGCCAGCTAGCAATACAAACCAAAAACACTACAGACCCCTCAATGGCAACAATAGTAGGACAATCGGAGCCAGTCCTAGCCATCTCTAGTTCGAGATACCGGGGAAATTATCGAGGCAACTTAAGCCAGCCCCGAGGCAATTACCAATCGCCCAGAGGCAATTCATACCAGTCAAACAGACAACAATTCCAGCAACATAACTGTCGTAACTGCGGACAACCGTGGACACAAGAACATCGAAGTAAGTGTCAAGCCGTTGGACAGACGTGTAGAAGATGCAATAAACCCAATCACTTAGCGAAAGTCTGCAGATCCAACTTGAGCAGATACACAAATAATCGCAATGTCAACGAAATAATAGAACCAGACGAAACACAGAACGAGGAACAAATAAACATGGTCTCACTAAACAACGAAATAGGAAGTATCAGAGAGGATTCGGAAGACGATTACATGGTCAACCTGATTTCCCCCACCGAAACATCACCCACACCGACAAAACTTCACATCGAATTTGGGAACACCAAATACTGGGTAATGGTGGATTCAGGTAGCTCCAACAGCTTAGTAACGGAAAGAATGGCACATGAGATAGAGGACAGAGATAAAAACAGCTGGTGGAGTCATAAGACGAATCCCAAAAACTTGCGCAGCTTTACGAATACACCAATCCGAAACGTCGGCACACTATACTGTGACATAGAATGTAATGGTTGGAATGCCGGAAGAGCTGACCTCATCGTGGTACCCAACAACCACAGAGCAATTATAGGAAGAGACCTATTTCAAGGGCTCGGAATACAAGTCAACCAACAACCCTCCCCAAAATCGGAAGGTAAGCAAATTGCATTGATACAAAAAGTTGAAGGACAAAACCTAAAAACAGAAATATCTAAAAAATTCCCCAACCTAATAAGAAGGATAGGACGATCAAAAACCCATACGGTTAAGTCAAAATTCAAAACAATCTTCACGCCCGTTCAACAAAGAGGACGGAGAATACCAATCCATCTACAGTCTCAGGTAGAAGAAGAACTCAAACAATTACAAAAGAACGGCAACATAATCAAACTGGACAAATGCAGCGACAAAAACTTTATTTCACCTATAGTGATAACAGTCAAACAAGACAAAAGAATAAAACTTGCCATGGACTCCAAAGTCATAAAGAAAGCGATTCATAAAAACAAATATCAAATGCAAAATATAGATTGTCTGATGGATAATATCGCACAATCAATCTCGGAATCGTCGCACGAAAGCGAAGTACTTTTTTCCACCATCGACCTACGTTACGCATACAGCCAATTACCACTCGACGAGGCAACCGCAAAGCATTGCAATTTAGATTTGCATATAGATTCATTACAGGTTTTTATGGTTTAACAGACATGCCCGCAGAATTCCAAAAAGCAATAGATACCACACTAAGGGGCCTCAAAAACACATATATTTTCCTGGACGACATAATAATTGTCACGGGCGGAGGAATAAAAAACATACACAACAAGTATTCGAATGTCTGGAAAGACTCGACAAGGAAAATCTAAGCATAAACTTAGAAAAATGCCATTTCGCAAAAAATAAAATAGAATGGCTAGGATTTGAAATCAATCAACACGGTATAAAACCATTAGTCACCAAAACTGAAGCCATACAAAGTCTAAAAGCACCCAACACATGCAAACAACTAAAATCTTTCCTAGGTAGTGTACACCATCTAACAAAATTGGTCCCGAATTTAGCAACACAATGCAGAATCTTTCGAGAATTACTGAAAAAAGATAATAAATACGTATTGACCACAAAACACCAAACAGCATTCGAAAAAATAAAAGAACACATAAAACATATAACCGAAAACACGCACTTGACCAGTCGAGAAAAACACGGGTACGTACAGACGCATCACGATCCGGACTCGGAGCAGTGCTCGAGCAGGAATCGAACAACGGTTGGGAAACAATAGCATATGCATCGCGTTTTCTAAACAAAGCCGAAGAAAAATATAGCATTAACGAGCTCGAACTCCTAGGCATAGTTTGGTCACTTGAACATTTCAAGCATTATTTATATGGTCAATATTTCACTGTACAAACAGACCATCGAGCACTTCTATCCATTCTTAAATTTAAATCAACAAAAGCACACCAAAGCAGATTAACCCGCTGGTGCGATCGGCTAATCCCATTCCACTTTAATATCGAACATATACCGGGTTCAAAGATGGGCCTCACAGATTACATATCCAGAAACCCCCACGGCGCCGCAAAACCAATTAGTATGTACGACGAAGACTTTGTAATAGCACAAATAGATGCTATAGTTAAAACAATTAATGCAATTAGACAACGCGGTAGACCACGAAAATTCCCTATATTGGAATTGCACGACGATTCCAAGATATCAAATACAACGACTGTAATTAAACGTCGAAGAGGCCGTCCGAGAAAAACACCCCTGGAAAGGCGGGACGATTCCAAAATCAAAGTGCCTAGAGCACAAAGTCATAAGACAAAAACAAAAGTAGTTCAAAAAGAACATAGTTACAGCCTACGCAGACAACATTTTAATCCCAATATAGAAAACTGCGTGACGAGGAATGACGTAATTGAGCAAAAATTCACACAACAAGCGATTGCAAAATCGCATTTGCCAAATAACTCGAATAGCAACCAGTTGCTAACGCAAAAACAAAACTCTTCAGAAATGCAAGCAGACAAAGACGAAATGCAAAACACTTCCCCAAAGAGCCCAGGATGATGTCCACTATCAGTCACCACCTGCCTAAGCCCCAACAAAGAAGACAACCACCCGCCGCCTCAGCAAGAAGAACAAACAACATCAAATACAACACTGGATAAAGCAATCAGAGATGTGTTCAGCTCGACATTAATAGCAGCCATGACCAATAGAGACAGTGTACAAAGAGAGATTCGAGATTGCATAATCCAGAACGATGAACGCCGATGCAAAGCAGTGAGCAAACAGATATACGCCCACTGGAACCAATTGAGCGTAAACGATGGCTGCATACTACTGGACAACCGCCTCACGATTCCCAATGCACTTAAAGAGGCAGTCATTGACGTTCTGCATGCTACCCACCCGGGCTCATGGGGAATGACAGAACTAGCGAACAGACTCTGGTGGCCTTTCAATAACAGAGATCTGATAAACAAGGCAAAAACATGCCGCCCCTGCACTGAATTTGGTAAGAACCTTGAAAGTATAATACCAAAAACTAAATGGTCACCAATGAAACCATGCGTCGAACCAAACGAAGAAATCCAGATAGACTTTGGTGGACCAATAGTTGACGGTCAAGGAAGAGAAACATACTTTCTCGCATGCATCGATCGATTTTCCAAATTTCCATCCCTTAAACTATACAATAACGCGAATGCAATAAACGTAGAACACTTTCTAAATAAATATATGTCCATACATGGGGTACCTAGATCTATACGAATGGACCAAGCTAGATGCCAAAAGGGTATTATAATTAGAGACTTGTGCAGCAGAAACAACATTAGAATAATATTTGCACCCGCAAACGACCATAGATCGATAGGCCTCGTCGAAAGATTAATTCAAACGGTCAAACGAAGACTAGGATGCATCAAGCTAGATCCCAAACAACACCCGTTTAATACAAAACAATCCTTAAGACAAATTGCACAAGAACTAAGAATATGTCGGAGAAAAGCAACCAATATATCACCATTGGAAGCGCACTTTGGGCGCCCGCCAATACTCCAACAACCAATCTAACGACAAAACATGATAGTAGAAATTTAAAATGGCCAAATGTACCACATGATTATTTAGATGACAACATCATGGGAGCGGACGAGCTGATATCCGACGAACGATGGGAACAAGAGGACCTCGACAATGACGAGGAGGTGCGTACTTCAAACGAGAGGATGCTCACAGCAGCCAAGAACGACACCGGCGAGATCCCTCGAACATTCCGAATGACCCCCCAATCAAAGTTGGAACCGATCGCCGAATCCAGTAAAGGCCTACAACTAGCAAGGAAAACAATTGCTTCAACATGCAGCAAGAAACAACTACAAGGCTTGTGCGAAGCAATACCAGAAGGGGCAGCACTAGTCAAAACCTCCGGCTCAACACTAACGATTAAATACCCGGGACAAGACGACACCGTTTTACACAAGTCCGAGGTAGCTAGATTCGGTACGCCCGCACAGCCCCAAAATCCCCTAATCCAATTCGCGGCACGAAAGACGGTCATTAATCACCACGAAAAGCTGCAGCGAACAATGAACATCCACCAAACAGAGCAAATGACAAAACTGAAAGGCGAACGTACAATCCGCAAAAGGCTACAAGACTCATCTACCAACCCCAACCTGGCCAACCTCGCGAAAGTTCATCGCACAAAAGTCCCTCCGAAAAGGAAATATGTACAGTCTCCTAAAAAAGGGGACGCGAAGAAACAACACAGAGACCAATACGCATCCTCGCAAGAAGAAGATGGTGACGATACCATCCCAGCCCACGAGGCAACGGCCGAAGCCAACCTAAAAGACGCAAACTATGAACCACAAGAGTCGATAGACATACACAAAATCAACCAAGGCAAAAAGCCACGACGAAGCAATAGACTCAAAAAGAAGACAACAAAATACGGACAGACTGAAACTTTATCCACTGACGACGACACAGACGAGACCCAAACCAGCACTCCAATCAAAGGTCCCAAAGGCATCGCAAACTTCCAACCGGGTCCAAGTGTGCAGGACGATTCCACGCAAGGGCCGGAAGAAGAACGTAGAAGTACCTCACCAGCCATGGGGCAAACACAAGAGCCTACGGAGACTGAGCCGGTATCACCTCGGGCCGAAGGACAGGTGCTGGAATTATCGCTCCAATCACAAGAGTCAAGAGAGAGAGAGAGAGAGAGAGAGAGAACTAAGCCCACATGAACTCTGAATCATGCCATTGCAATCGCATAACAAACTTTTAAAAACTTTGTTATTTCTCCCGAGGGGAAATGTGGTACATGTGCATTACCATTACAAAACAATCTTACATTACGTATGATATGATGCAGTAAATTAATAATTCCGTCATGCAG
>NW_027450896.1:0-2500 GCF_964194025.1 Convolutriloba macropyga
GTTGAAAAGCCCAATAAGTAAGCTAACTTGGGAGAGCTTGTTGGAAACCAAATGCTACTAGATTGGTCCAAATACATCCTTCAACAGGGGATCACTTGGCTCGCTTTACGAAGAGGAGCACAGCTATATGTGTTAATTCGGTATGAATCGCAAGATTTGTTTACCGACCTCTCTAACGCAAAAGGCGGTCTCGGCTTCGGCTGTTGACTGCGTCCGATTCAGGGTTATATAACTCTCGATTGAACACATTGATGTTCTATTGTTGGTGCTTCCAATAAAATTGGAACACTTAAAGCAGAACCGATTCAAATAATAGCATTCTGATCAATGATTGCATTCCTTGATCAAGAACTGCTGGAGTCATTGTGATGGCGAATTTTCTTCATAAGAAAATTGCAAAGAGACGGAACTTAATGAGACTAGTATTATGTTGTTTCTAGTAAGCGGAAGCTGAAACAGCAACATGTGAAAATCAAGTTTTGTTCAATGATCTCGAGGCGATAAGTACTATGAAGCAACTAGTAGCCTAAGCATGACTCAGATTTGAGACAGTCAAAAAGACTGGCGAAACTTCTTCACATGAAAGTTACATAGAGAACTACAAATGTATACAGCGAGTATTATGTTGTTTCTAGTAGGCGAAAGCTGAAACATCAACATGTGAAAGTTGTCTGCAAACTGTAGAACGATATGTGATTAGTACTGTGCTGTTACTAGTAGCCAGTCTGACTGTAGAAGCCAAGACAAAGGGAAACTAATGCATCTGAAAAGGACAAGTTATGGAAAGGTATGCACGATAAGTATTATGTTGTTTCTAGTAAGCGGCAGCTGAAACATCAACATGTGAACGTCGTTGTGTACAGTAACCTAGAACTATATAGTCCTTAGTAACGTGCATTTACTAGTACCTGTAATTGGTATTCAGACTCAGGCAGTTTGGAATAGTTTGGCAAAGATGCACCAGAGAAAACTGGGATTTGATACAGAAATTGTTGAATACAAGTATTATGCTGCTTCTAGTAGGTTGAATCCGAAACATCAGCATGTGAAAATTGAAAACATTTCTGGTTCGAATTGTCACAAGTATTTGGTGATCTGAGTAGCCAAACTCACTACAACGCCAATTGAAGGCAAAAATTCTCAACGGGAAAAGCTATTCTCATTGAATGAGCTAACAAGACGAGTATTATGTTGCTTCTAGTAGGCGAAAGCCAAAACATCAACATGTGAAAGTCTTGCTGAACAAATTTAATGTTGTTGAGCTCAGTACCGTGTGAATTAGTAGCCATAATTGGCGAGCGAAAATTGAACTGGCGAAACTTCGTCTTTGGAAAATTGCAGATGCCGAGCACTTATTTTGCAACGAGTATTATGTTGACTGTAGTAAGCGAAAGCCGAAACAGCAACATGTGAAAGCTGTTGAAATTTGTGGTCATTTTGCAATAAGTACAAGGAGTGTAACTAGTAGCCAGGTCAAAATTTGGGATAAGAATGAGCAAAAATTCTGCATGAGAACAGTTGAAATTATGAAACTAAATTACAAAGACTAGTATTATGTTGTTTCGAGTACGCGAAAGCGGAAACATCAACATGTGAACGTTTGTAACGAAGTTTCGTTAATTTTCAGCCTAGTACTGAGCAAGAACGAGTAGCCTCATCTCCAATCCCACGCAAAATGTAGTGAAATATGTGAGTGAACCTTATTCACGGTGAGGGTTTCCCGAGGTCTGTATTGCAGCGAGTATTATGTTGCTTCTAGTAAGCGAAAGCTGAAACAACAACATTTGAAAGTTGGAATTAATGACTGAATGGAAACTTCGACCTGTGTTTGATAGTAGTAGCGAACAAAACTGCTGAATCGGTTTCTGTCTCATATTGGTCAGTGAACCAATTAAGAGACAATCAACTACATAACCTGAATTGGGCGAGAGAACCCCCTTAACTTAAGCATATCAGTAAGGGGAGGAAAAGAAATCAACTGAGAATCCCTTAGTAATGGCGAATGAACAGGGAAAAGCTCATCGGGAAGAGAAATGGCAACATTTCTCGGTGTCCGGTATGGTTTGATGCTAGACTGGTGAATTTGTCCTGATGTCTACTGGAAAGTAGCATCAAAGAAGGTGAAAATCCTGTAAAGGTCATTTTCGATACCAGTCATAATGGCTCATTCCTATGAGTAGAGTTGTTTGAAAGTGCAACTCGAAGCTGGAGATATGTCTCTCCAAAAGCTAATTATAAAGCGAGACCGATAGTAAACAAGTACCGTGAGGGAAAGTTGAAAAGCACTCTGAAGAGAGAGTGAAAAGTACGTGAAACTGTTGAAGGGGAACTGGAGTGAGCGTTACCATACTCAATGCCTTGATATTATATTCTCGGCTACCGAGTAGTGTAGTTGTCGTCTTTTGGCAAATCTTGTTAATGAATCGAGCAGAAGTTTTCCTCGGAATTCTTCTTGTTGATTCTAAACAAAATGAGATAAATTGATCTTGATTGCCTGTCT
>NW_027450896.1:7500-22600 GCF_964194025.1 Convolutriloba macropyga
GCCAATCAGAGTGCGAGAAAAGCGCTCCCAAATGGCCTAACAGTGGCAGCCAATCAGAGTGCGAGAAAAGCGCTCCCAAATGGCCTAACAGTGGCAGCCAGCTAGAGCTAGCTTAAGTTAGCTTGGGTTAGCTTGAGTTAGCTTTAATTAGCTTTAATTAGCTTAAGCTAGCTTAAGTTAGCTTGGGTTAGCTTGAGTTAGCTTGAGCTAGCTTGAGTTAGCTTGAATTAGCTTGAGTTAGCTTGAATTAGCTTGAGTTAGCTTGAGTTAGCTTGAATTAGCTTGAGTTAGCTTGAGTTAGCTCGGGTTAGCTTGAGTTTGACTTCATTAACCCAAGTTAGCTTGGGTTAACTTCATTAAGTTAGCTTGAACTAGCTTGAGTTAGCTTGAGTTAGCTTGAGTTAGCTTGAGTTAGCTTGAGTTAGCTTGTCTTAGCTTTAGCTAGCTTGAGTTAGCTTGAACTAGCTTTAGCTACCTTGAGTTAGCTTGAGTTAGCTCGGGTTAGCTTGAGTTAGCTTGAGTTAGCTTGAGTTAGCTTTAGCTAGCTTGAGTTAGCTTGAGTTAGCTTGAGTTAGCTTGAGTTAGCTTGAATTAGCTTGAGTTAGCTTGAGTTAGCTTTAGCTAGCTTGGGTTAGCTTGAGCTAGCTTGAGTTAGCTCGGGTTAGCTTGAGTTAGCTTGAGTTAGCTTTAGCTAGCTTGAGTTAGCTTGAGTTAGCTTGAGTTAGCTTGAGTTAGCTTTAGCTAGCTTGAGTTAGCTTGAACTAGCTTGAGTTAGCTTGAGCTAGCTTGAGTTAGCTTGAGTTAGCTTGAGTTAGCTTTAGCTAGCTTGAGTTAGCTTGAACTAGCTTTAGTTAGCTTGAGTTAGCTTGAGTTAGCTTGAGTTAGCTTGAGTTAGCTTGTCTTAGCTTTAGCTAGCTTGAGTTAGCTTGAACTAGCTTTAGCTACCTTGAGTTAGCTTGAGTTAGCTCGGGTTAGCTTGAGTTAGCTTGAGTTAGCTTGAGTTAGCTTTAGCTAGCTTGAGTTAGCTTGAGTTAGCTTGAGTTAGCTTGAACTAGCTTGAGTTAGCTTGAGTTAGCTTGAGTTAGCTTGAGTTAGCTTGAGTTAGCTTGAGTTAGCTTGTCTTAGCTTTAGCTAGCTTGAGTTAGCTTGAACTAGCTTTAGCTACCTTGAGTTAGCTTGAGTTAGCTCGGGTTAGCTTGAGTTAGCTTGAGTTAGCTTGAGTTAGCTTTAGCTAGCTTGAGTTAGCTTGAGTTAGCTTGAGTTAGCTTGAGTTAGCTTGAATTAGCTTGAGTTAGCTTGAGTTAGCTTTAGCTAGCTTGGGTTAGCTTGAGCTAGCTTGAGTTAGCTCGGGTTAGCTTGAGTTAGCTTGAGTTAGCTTTAGCTAGCTTGAGTTAGCTTGAGTTAGCTTGAGTTAGCTTGAGTTAGCTTTAGCTAGCTTGAGTTAGCTTGAACTAGCTTGAGTTAGCTTGAGCTAGCTTGAGTTAGCTTGAGTTAGCTTGAGTTAGCTTTAGCTAGCTTGAGTTAGCTTGAACTAGCTTGAGTTAGCTTGAGTTAGCTTGAGTTAGCTTGTCTTAGCTTTAGCTAGCTTGAGCTAGCTTGAACTAGCTTTAGCTACCTTGAGTTAGCTTGAGTTAGCTCGGGTTAGCTTGAGTTAGCTTGAGTTAGCTTGAGTTAGCTTTAGCTAGCTTGAGTTAGCTTGAGTTAGCTTGAGTTAGCTTGAACTAGCTTGAGTTAGCTTGAGTTAGCTTGAGTTAGCTTGAGTTAGCTTGAGTTAGCTTGTCTTAGCTTTAGCTAGCTTGAGTTAGCTTGAACTAGCTTTAGCTACCTTGAGTTAGCTTGAGTTAGCTCGGGTTAGCTTGAGTTAGCTTGAGTTAGCTTGAGTTAGCTTTAGCTAGCTTGAGTTAGCTTGAGTTAGCTTGAGTTAGCTTGAGTTAGCTTGAATTAGCTTGAGTTAGCTTGAGTTAGCTTTAGCTAGCTTGGGTTAGCTTGAGCTAGCTTGAGTTAGCTCGGGTTAGCTTGAGTTAGCTTGAGTTAGCTTTAGCTAGCTTGAGTTAGCTTGAGTTAGCTTGAGTTAGCTTGAGTTAGCTTTAGCTAGCTTGAGTTAGCTTGAACTAGCTTGAGTTAGCTTGAGCTAGCTTGAGTTAGCTTGAGTTAGCTTGAGTTAGCTTTAGCTAGCTTGAGTTAGCTTGAACTAGCTTGAGTTAGCTTGAGCTAGCTTGAGTTAGCTTGAGTTAGCTTGAGTTAGCTTTAGCTAGCTTGAGTTAGCTTGAACTAGCTTGAGTTAGCTTGAGTTAGCTTGAGTTAGCTTGAGTTAGCTTGTCTTAGCTTTAGCTAGCTTGAGCTAGCTTGAACTAGCTTTAGCTACCTTGAGTTAGCTTGAGTTAGCTCGGGTTAGCTTGAGTTAGCTTGAGTTAGCTTGAGTTAGCTTGAGCTAGCTTGAGTTAGCTTGAGTTAGCTTGAGTTAGCTTTAGCTAGCTTGAGTTAGCTTGAACTAGCTTGAGTTAGCTTGAGCTAGCTTGAGTTAGCTTGAGTTAGCTTGAGTTAGCTTTAGCTAGCTTGAGTTAGCTTGAACTAGCTTGAGTTAGCTTGAGTTAGCTTGAGTTAGCTTGAGTTAGCTTGTCTTAGCTTTAGCTAGCTTGAGCTAGCTTGAACTAGCTTTAGCTACCTTGAGTTAGCTTGAGTTAGCTCGGGTTAGCTTGAGTTAGCTTGAGTTAGCTTGAGTTAGCTTTAGCTAGCTTGAGTTAGCTTGAGTTAGCTTGAGTTAGCTTGAACTAGCTTGAGTTAGCTTGAGTTAGCTTGAGTTAGCTTGAGTTAGCTTGAGTTAGCTTGAGTTAGCTTGTCTTAGCTTTAGCTAGCTTGAGTTAGCTTGAACTAGCTTTAGCTACCTTGAGTTAGCTTGAGTTAGCTCGGGTTAGCTTGAGTTAGCTTGAGTTAGCTTGAGTTAGCTTTAGCTAGCTTGAGTTAGCTTGAGTTAGCTTGAGTTAGCTTGAGTTAGCTTGAATTAGCTTGAGTTAGCTTGAGTTAGCTTTAGCTAGCTTGGGTTAGCTTGAGCTAGCTTGAGTTAGCTCGGGTTAGCTTGAGTTAGCTTGAGTTAGCTTTAGCTAGCTTGAGTTAGCTTGAGTTAGCTTGAGTTAGCTTGAGTTAGCTTTAGCTAGCTTGAGTTAGCTTGAACTAGCTTGAGTTAGCTTGAGCTAGCTTGAGTTAGCTTGAGTTAGCTTGAGTTAGCTTTAGCTAGCTTGAGTTAGCTTGAACTAGCTTTAGTTAGCTTGAGTTAGCTTGAGTTAGCTTGAGTTAGCTTGAGTTAGCTTGTCTTAGCTTTAGCTAGCTTGAGTTAGCTTGAACTAGCTTTAGCTACCTTGAGTTAGCTTGAGTTAGCTCGGGTTAGCTTGAGTTAGCTTGAGTTAGCTTGAGTTAGCTTTAGCTAGCTTGAGTTAGCTTGAGTTAGCTTGAGTTAGCTTGAGTTAGCTTGAGTTAGCTTGAGTTAGCTTGTCTTAGCTTTAGCTAGCTTGAGTTAGCTTGAACTAGCTTTAGCTACCTTGAGTTAGCTTGAGTTAGCTCGGGTTAGCTTGAGTTAGCTTGAGTTAGCTTGAGTTAGCTTTAGCTAGCTTGAGTTAGCTTGAGTTAGCTTGAGTTAGCTTGAGTTAGCTTGAATTAGCTTGAGTTAGCTTGAGTTAGCTTTAGCTAGCTTGGGTTAGCTTGAGCTAGCTTGAGTTAGCTCGGGTTAGCTTGAGTTAGCTTGAGTTAGCTTTAGCTAGCTTGAGTTAGCTTGAGTTAGCTTGAGTTAGCTTGAGTTAGCTTTAGCTAGCTTGAGTTAGCTTGAACTAGCTTGAGTTAGCTTGAGCTAGCTTGAGTTAGCTTGAGTTAGCTTGAGTTAGCTTTAGCTAGCTTGAGTTAGCTTGAACTAGCTTTAGTTAGCTTGAGTTAGCTTGAGTTAGCTTTAGCTAGCTTGGGTTAGCTTGAGCTAGCTTGAGTTAGCTCGGGTTAGCTTGAGTTAGCTTGAGTTAGCTTTAGCTAGCTTGAGTTAGCTTGAGTTAGCTTGAGTTAGCTTGAGTTAGCTTTAGCTAGCTTGAGTTAGCTTGAACTAGCTTGAGTTAGCTTGAGCTAGCTTGAGTTAGCTTGAGTTAGCTTGAGTTAGCTTGAGTTAGCTTTAGCTAGCTTGAGTTAGCTTGAACTAGCTTTAGTTAGCTTGAGTTAGCTTGAGTTAGCTTGAGTTAGCTTGAGTTAGCTTGTCTTAGCTTTAGCTAGCTTGAGTTAGCTTGAACTAGCTTTAGCTACCTTGAGTTAGCTTGAGTTAGCTCGGGTTAGCTTGAGTTAGCTTGAGTTAGCTTGAGTTAGCTTTAGCTAGCTTGAGTTAGCTTGAGTTAGCTTGAGTTAGCTTGAGTTAGCTTGAGTTAGCTTGAGTTAGCTTGTCTTAGCTTTAGCTAGCTTGAGTTAGCTTGAACTAGCTTTAGCTACCTTGAGTTAGCTTGAGTTAGCTCGGGTTAGCTTGAGTTAGCTTGAGTTAGCTTGAGTTAGCTTTAGCTAGCTTGAGTTAGCTTGAGTTAGCTTGAGTTAGCTTGAGTTAGCTTGAATTAGCTTGAGTTAGCTTGAGTTAGCTTTAGCTAGCTTGGGTTAGCTTGAGCTAGCTTGAGTTAGCTCGGGTTAGCTTGAGTTAGCTTGAGTAAGCTTTAGCTAGCTTGAGTTAGCTTGAGTTAGCTTGAGTTAGCTTGAGTTAGCTTTAGCTAGCTTGAGTTAGCTTGAACTAGCTTGAGTTAGCTTGAGCTAGCTTGAGTTAGCTTGAGTTAGCTTGAGTTAGCTTTAGCTAGCTTGAGTTAGCTTGAACTAGCTTGAGTTAGCTTGAGTTAGCTTGAGTTAGCTTGTCTTAGCTTTAGCTAGCTTGAGCTAGCTTGAACTAGCTTTAGCTACCTTGAGTTAGCTTGAGTTAGCTCGGGTTAGCTTGAGTTAGCTTGAGTTAGCTTGAGTTAGCTTTAGCTAGCTTGAGTTAGCTTGAGTTAGCTTGAGTTAGCTTGAACTAGCTTGAGTTAGCTTGAGTTAGCTTGAGTTAGCTTGAGTTAGCTTGAGTTAGCTTGTCTTAGCTTTAGCTAGCTTGAGTTAGCTTGAACTAGCTTTAGCTACCTTGAGTTAGCTTGAGTTAGCTCGGGTTAGCTTGAGTTAGCTTGAGTTAGCTTGAGTTAGCTTTAGCTAGCTTGAGTTAGCTTGAGTTAGCTTGAGTTAGCTTGAGTTAGCTTGAATTAGCTTGAGTTAGCTTGAGTTAGCTTTAGCTAGCTTGGGTTAGCTTGAGCTAGCTTGAGTTAGCTCGGGTTAGCTTGAGTTAGCTTGAGTTAGCTTTAGCTAGCTTGAGTTAGCTTGAGTTAGCTTGAGTTAGCTTGAGTTAGCTTTAGCTAGCTTGAGTTAGCTTGAACTAGCTTGAGTTAGCTTGAGCTAGCTTGAGTTAGCTTGAGTTAGCTTGAGTTAGCTTTAGCTAGCTTGAGTTAGCTTGAACTAGCTTGAGTTAGCTTGAGCTAGCTTGAGTTAGCTTGAGTTAGCTTGAGTTAGCTTTAGCTAGCTTGAGTTAGCTTGAACTAGCTTGAGTTAGCTTGAGTTAGCTTGAGTTAGCTTGAGTTAGCTTGTCTTAGCTTTAGCTAGCTTGAGCTAGCTTGAACTAGCTTTAGCTACCTTGAGTTAGCTTGAGTTAGCTCGGGTTAGCTTGAGTTAGCTTGAGTTAGCTTGAGTTAGCTTGAGCTAGCTTGAGTTAGCTTGAGTTAGCTTGAGTTAGCTTTAGCTAGCTTGAGTTAGCTTGAACTAGCTTGAGTTAGCTTGAGCTAGCTTGAGTTAGCTTGAGTTAGCTTGAGTTAGCTTTAGCTAGCTTGAGTTAGCTTGAACTAGCTTGAGTTAGCTTGAGTTAGCTTGAGTTAGCTTGAGTTAGCTTGTCTTAGCTTTAGCTAGCTTGAGCTAGCTTGAACTAGCTTTAGCTACCTTGAGTTAGCTTGAGTTAGCTCGGGTTAGCTTGAGTTAGCTTGAGTTAGCTTGAGTTAGCTTTAGCTAGCTTGAGTTAGCTTGAGTTAGCTTGAGTTAGCTTGAACTAGCTTGAGTTAGCTTGAGTTAGCTTGAGTTAGCTTGAGTTAGCTTGAGTTAGCTTGAGTTAGCTTGTCTTAGCTTTAGCTAGCTTGAGTTAGCTTGAACTAGCTTTAGCTACCTTGAGTTAGCTTGAGTTAGCTCGGGTTAGCTTGAGTTAGCTTGAGTTAGCTTGAGTTAGCTTTAGCTAGCTTGAGTTAGCTTGAGTTAGCTTGAGTTAGCTTGAGTTAGCTTGAATTAGCTTGAGTTAGCTTGAGTTAGCTTTAGCTAGCTTGGGTTAGCTTGAGCTAGCTTGAGTTAGCTCGGGTTAGCTTGAGTTAGCTTGAGTTAGCTTTAGCTAGCTTGAGTTAGCTTGAGTTAGCTTGAGTTAGCTTGAGTTAGCTTTAGCTAGCTTGAGTTAGCTTGAACTAGCTTGAGTTAGCTTGAGCTAGCTTGAGTTAGCTTGAGTTAGCTTGAGTTAGCTTTAGCTAGCTTGAGTTAGCTTGAACTAGCTTTAGTTAGCTTGAGTTAGCTTGAGTTAGCTTGAGTTAGCTTGAGTTAGCTTGTCTTAGCTTTAGCTAGCTTGAGTTAGCTTGAACTAGCTTTAGCTACCTTGAGTTAGCTTGAGTTAGCTCGGGTTAGCTTGAGTTAGCTTGAGTTAGCTTGAGTTAGCTTTAGCTAGCTTGAGTTAGCTTGAGTTAGCTTGAGTTAGCTTGAGTTAGCTTGAGTTAGCTTGAGTTAGCTTGTCTTAGCTTTAGCTAGCTTGAGTTAGCTTGAACTAGCTTTAGCTACCTTGAGTTAGCTTGAGTTAGCTCGGGTTAGCTTGAGTTAGCTTGAGTTAGCTTGAGTTAGCTTTAGCTAGCTTGAGTTAGCTTGAGTTAGCTTGAGTTAGCTTGAGTTAGCTTGAATTAGCTTGAGTTAGCTTGAGTTAGCTTTAGCTAGCTTGGGTTAGCTTGAGCTAGCTTGAGTTAGCTCGGGTTAGCTTGAGTTAGCTTGAGTTAGCTTTAGCTAGCTTGAGTTAGCTTGAGTTAGCTTGAGTTAGCTTGAGTTAGCTTTAGCTAGCTTGAGTTAGCTTGAACTAGCTTGAGTTAGCTTGAGCTAGCTTGAGTTAGCTTGAGTTAGCTTGAGTTAGCTTTAGCTAGCTTGAGTTAGCTTGAACTAGCTTGAGTTAGCTTGAGTTAGCTTGAGTTAGCTTGAGTTAGCTTGAGTTAGCTTGTCTTAGCTTTAGCTAGCTTGAGTTAGCTTGAACTAGCTTTAGCTACCTTGAGTTAGCTTGAGTTAGCTCGGGTTAGCTTGAGTTAGCTTGAGTTAGCTTGAGTTAGCTTTAGCTAGCTTGAGTTAGCTTGAGTTAGCTTGAGTTAGCTTGAACTAGCTTGAGTTAGCTTGAGTTAGCTTGAGTTAGCTTGAGTTAGCTTGAGTTAGCTTGTCTTAGCTTTAGCTAGCTTGAGTTAGCTTGAACTAGCTTTAGCTACCTTCAGTTAGCTTGAGTTAGCTCGGGTTAGCTTGAGTTAGCTTGAGTTAGCTTGAGTTAGCTTTAGCTAGCTTGAGTTAGCTTGAGTTAGCTTGAGTTAGCTTGAGTTAGCTTGAATTAGCTTGAGTTAGCTTGAGTTAGCTTTAGCTAGCTTGGGTTAGCTTGAGCTAGCTTGAGTTAGCTCGGGTTAGCTTGAGTTAGCTTGAGTTAGCTTTAGCTAGCTTGAGTTAGCTTGAGTTAGCTTGAGTTAGCTTGAGTTAGCTTTAGCTAGCTTGAGTTAGCTTGAGCTAGCTGAGTTAGCTTGAGTTAGCTAGCTTGAGCTTGAGCTAGCTAGCTAGCTTGAGCTTGAGCTAGCTAGCTCGCTTGAGCTTGAGCTTGAGCTAGCTAGCTTGAGCTTGAGCTAGCTAGCTAGCTTGAGCTTGAGCTTGAGCTAGCTGGCTTGAGCTTGAGCTAGCTAGCTTGAGCTTGAGCTAGCTAGCTAGCTAGCTTGAGCTTGAGCTTGAGCTAGCTAGCTAGCTTGAGCTAGCTATCTAGCTTGAGCTTGAGCTAGCTAGCTAGCTTGAGCTTGAGCTTGAGCTTGAGCTAGCTGGCTTGAGCTTGAGCTAGCTAGCTTGAGCTTGAGCTAGCTAGCTAGCTTGAGCTTGAGCTTGAGCTAGCTGGCTTGAGCTTGAGCTAGCTAGCTTGAGCTTGAGCTAGCTAGCTAGCTTGAGCTTGAGCTTGAGCTAGCTAGCTAGCTAGCTTGAGCTTGAGCTTGAGCTTGAGCTAGCTAGCTTGAGCTTGAGCTAGCTAGCTAGCTTGAGCTTGAGCTTGAGCTAGCTAGCTTGAGCTTGAGCTTGAGCTAGCTAGCTTGAGCTTGAGCTTGAGCTAGCTAGCTTGAGCTTGAGCTTGAGCTAGCTAGCTTGAGCTTGAGCTTGAGCTAGCTAGCTAGCTAGCTTGAGCTTGAGCTAGCTAGCTTGAGCTTGAGCTAGCTAGCTAGCTTGAGATTGAGCTTGAGCTAGCTGGCTTGAGCTTGAGCTAGCTAGCTTGAGCTTGAGCTAGCTAGCTTGAGCTTGAGCTAGCTAGCTAGCTTGAACTTGAGCTAGCTAGCTAGCTTGAGCTTGAGCTTGAGCTAGCTAGCTAGCTTGAGCTTGAGCTTGAGCTAGCTGGCTTGAGCTTGAGCTAGCTAGCTTGAGCTTGAGCTAGCTAGCTTGAGCTTGAGCTAGCTAGCTAGCTTGAACTTGAGCTAGCTAGCTAGCTTGAGCTTGAGCTAGCTAGCTAGCTTGAGCTTGAGCTAGCTAGCTAGCTTGAGCTTGAGCTTGAGCTAGCTAGCTTGAGCTTGAGCTTGAGCTAGCTAGCTAGCTTGAGCTTGAGCTAGCTAGCTTGAGCTTGAGCTAGCTAGCTTGAGCTTGAGCTAGCTAGCTAGCTTGAGCTTGAGCTAGCTAGCTAGCTTGAACTTGAGCTAGCTAGCTAGCTTGAGCTTGAGCTAGCTAGCTAGCTTGAGCTAGCTAGCTAGCTTGAGCTTGAGCTTGAGCTAGCTAGCTTGAGCTTGAGCTAGCTAGCTAGCTTGAGCTTGAGCTAGCTAGCTAGCTTGAGCTTGAGCTAGCTAGCTAGCTTGAGCTTGAGCTTGAGCTAGCTAGCTTGAGCTTGAGCTTGAGCTAGCTAGCTAGCTTGAGCTTGAGCTAGCTAGCTTGAGCTTGAGCTAGCTAGCTTGAGCTTGAGCTAGCTAGCAAGCTTGTGCTTGAGCTAGCTAGCTAGCTTGAGCTTGAGCTTGAGCTAGCTAGCTTGAGCTTGAGCTAGCTAGCTTGAGCTTGAGCTAGCTAGCTTGAGCTTGAGCTAGCTAGCAAGCTTGTGCTTGAGCTAGCTAGCTAGCTTGAGCTTGAGCTTGAGCTAGCTGGCTTGAGCTTGAGCTAGCTAGCTTGAGCTTGAGCTAGCTAGCTTGAGCTTGACCTAGCTAGCTAGCTTGAACTTGAGCTAGCTAGCTAGCTTGAGCTTGAGCTAGCTAGCTAGCTTGAGCTTGAGCTAGCTAGCTAGCTTGAGCTTGAGCTTGAGCTAGCTAGCTTGAGCTTGAGCTTGAGCTAGCTAGCTAGCTTGAGCTTGAGCTAGCTAGCTTGAGCTTGAGCTAGCTAGCTTGAGCTTGAGCTAGCTAGCTAGCTTGAGCTTGAGCTAGCTAGCTAGCTTGAACTTGAGCTAGCTAGCTAGCTTGAGTTTGAGCTAGCTAGCTTGAGCTTGAGCTAGCTAGCTTGAGCTTGAGCTAGCTAGCTAGCTTGAACTTGAGCTAGCTAGCTAGCTTGAGCTTGAGCTAGCTAGCTAGCTTGAGCTTGAGCTAGCTAGCTAGCTTGAGCTTGAGCTTGAGCTAGCTAGCTTGAGCTTGAGCTTGAGCTAGCTAGCTAGCTTGAGCTTGAGCTAGCTAGCTTGAGCTTGAGCTAGCTAGCTTGAGCTTGAGCTAGCTAGCTAGCTTGAGCTTGAGCTAGCTAGCTAGCTTGAACTTGAGCTAGCTAGCTAGCTTGAGCTTGAGCTAGCTAGCTTGAGCTTGAGCTAGCTAGCTAGCTTGAGCTTGAGCTTGAGCTAGCTAGCTAGCTAGCTTGAGCTTGAGCTTGAGCTTGAGCTAGCTAGCTTGAGCTTGAGCTAGCTAGCTAGCTTGAGCTTGGGCTTGAGCTAGCTAGCTTGAGCTTGAGCTTGAGCTAGCTAGCTTGAGCTTGAGCTTGAGCTAGCTAGCTTGAGCTTGAGCTTGAGCTAGCTAGCTTGAGCTTGAGCTTGAGCTAGCTAGCTAGCTAGCTTGAGCTTGAGCTAGCTAGCTTGAGCTTGAGCTAGCTAGCTAGCTTGAGCTTGAGCTTGAGCTAGCTGGCTTGAGCTTGAGCTAGCTAGCTTGAGCTTGAGCTAGCTAGCTTGAGCTTGAGCTAGCTAGCTAGCTAGCTTGAACTTGAGCTAGCTAGCTAGCTTGAGCTTGAGCTTGAGCTTGAGCTAGCTAGCTAGCTTGAGCTTGAGCTTGAGCTAGCTGGCTTGAGCTTGAGCTAGCTAGCTTGAGCTTGAGCTAGCTAGCTTGAGCTTGAGCTAGCTAGCTAGCTTGAACTTGAGCTAGCTAGCTAGCTTGAGCTTGAGCTAGCTAGCTAGCTTGAGCTTGAGCTAGCTAGCTAGCTTGAGCTTGAGCTTGAGCTAGCTAGCTTGAGCTTGAGCTTGAGCTAGCTAGCTAGCTTGAGCTTGAGCTAGCTAGCTTGAGCTTGAGCTAGATAGCTTGAGCTTGAGCTAGCTAGCTAGCTTGAGCTTGAGCTAGCTAGCTAGCTTGAACTTGAGCTAGCTAGCTAGCTTGAGCTTGAGCTAGCTAGCTAGCTTGAGCTAGCTAGCTAGCTTGAGCTTGAGCTTGAGCTAGCTAGCTTGAGCTTGAGCTAGCTAGCTAGCTTGAGCTTGAGCTAGCTAGCTAGCTTGAGCTTGAGCTAGCTAGCTAGCTTGAGCTTGAGCTTGAGCTAGCTAGCTTGAGCTTGAGCTTGAGCTAGCTAGCTAGCTTGAGCTTGAGCTAGCTAGCTTGAGCTTGAGCTAGCTAGCTTGAGCTTGAGCTAGCTAGCAAGCTTGTGCTTGAGCTAGCTAGCTAGCTTGAGCTTGAGCTTGAGCTAGCTAGCTTGAGCTTGAGCTAGCTAGCTTGAGCTTGAGCTAGCTAGCTTGAGCTTGAGCTAGCTAGCAAGCTTGTGCTTGAGCTAGCTAGCTAGCTTGAGCTTGAGCTTGAGCTAGCTGGCTTGAGCTTGAGCTAGCTAGCTTGAGCTTGAGCTAGCTAGCTTGAGCTTGAGCTAGCTAGCTAGCTTGAACTTGAGCTAGCTAGCTAGCTTGAGCTTGAGCTAGCTAGCTAGCTTGAGCTTGAGCTAGCTAGCTAGCTTGAGCTTGAGCTTGAGCTAGCTAGCTTGAGCTTGAGCTTGAGCTAGCTAGCTAGCTTGAGCTTGAGCTAGCTAGCTTGAGCTTGAGCTAGCTAGCTTGAGCTTGAGCTAGCTAGCTAGCTTGAGCTTGAGCTAGCTAGCTAGCTTGAACTTGAGCTAGCTAGCTAGCTTGAGTTTGAGCTAGCTAGCTTGAGCTTGAGCTAGCTAGCTTGAGCTTGAGCTAGCTAGCTAGCTTGAACTTGAGCTAGCTAGCTAGCTTGAGCTTGAGCTAGCTAGCTAGCTTGAGCTTGAGCTAGCTAGCTAGCTTGAGCTTGAGCTTGAGCTAGCTAGCTTGAGCTTGAGCTTGAGCTAGCTAGCTAGCTTGAGCTTGAGCTAGCTAGCTTGAGCTTGAGCTAGCTAGCTTGAGCTTGAGCTAGCTAGCTAGCTTGAGCTTGAGCTAGCTAGCTAGCTTGAACTTGAGCTAGCTAGCTAGCTTGAGCTTGAGCTAGCTAGCTAGCTTGAGCTAGCTAGCTAGCTTGAGCTTGAGCTTGAGCTTGAGCTAGCTAGCTTGAGCTTGAGCTAGCTAGCTAGCTTGAGCTTGAGCTAGCTAGCTAGCTTGAGCTTGAGCTAGCTAGCTAGCTTGAGCTTGAGCTTGAGCTAGCTAGCTTGAGCTTGAGCTAGCTAGCTAGCTTGAGCTTGAGCTAGCTAGCTAGCTTGAGCTTGAGCTTGAGCTAGCTAGCTTGAGCTTGAGCTTGAGCTAGCTAGCTAGCTTGAGCTTGAGCTAGCTAGCTTGAGCTTGAGCTAGCTAGCTTGAGCTTGAGCTAGCTAGCTAGCTTGTGCTTGAGCTAGCTAGCTAGCTTGAGCTTGAGCTTGAGCTAGCTGGCTTGAGCTTGAGCTAGCTAGCTTGAGCTTGAGCTAGCTAGCTTGAGCTTGAGCTAGCTAGCTAGCTTGAACTTGAGCTAGCTAGCTAGCTTGAGCTTGAGCTAGCTAGCTAGCTTGAGCTTGAGCTAGCTAGCTAGCTTGAGCTTGAGCTTGAGCTAGCTAGCTTGAGCTTGAGCTTGAGCTAGCTAGCTAGCTTGAGCTTGAGCTAGCTAGCTTGAGCTTGAGCTAGCTAGCTTGAGCTTGAGCTAGCTAGCTAGCTTGAGCTTGAGCTAGCTAGCTAGCTTGAACTTGAGCTAGCTAGCTAGCTTGAGCTTGAGCTAGCTAGCTAGCTTGAGCTAGCTAGCTAGCTTGAGCTTGAGCTTGAGCTAGCTAGCTTGAGCTTGAGCTAGCTAGCTAGCTTGAGCTTGAGCTAGCTAGCTAGCTTGAGCTTGAGCCAGCTAGCTAGCTTGAGCTTGAGCTTGAGCTAGCTAGCTTGAGCTTGAGCTTGAGCTAGCTAGCTAGCTTGAGCTTGAGCTAGCTAGCTTGAGCTTGAGCTAGCTAGCTTGAGCTTGAGCTAGCTAGCAAGCTTGTGCTTGAGCTAGCTAGCTAGCTTGAGCTTGAGCTTGAGCTAGCTAGCTTGAGCTTGAGCTAGCTAGCTTGAGCTTGAGCTAGCTAGCTTGAGCTTGAGCTAGCTAGCAAGCTTGTGCTTGAGCTAGCTAGCTAGCTTGAGCTTGAGCTTGAGCTAGCTGGCTTGAGCTTGAGCTAGCTAGCTTGAGCTTGAGCTAGCTAGCTTGAGCTTGAGCTAGCTAGCTAGCTTGAACTTGAGCTAGCTAGCTAGCTTGAGCTTGAGCTAGCTAGCTAGCTTGAGCTTGAGCTAGCTAGCTAGCTTGAGCTTGAGCTTGAGCTAGCTAGCTTGAGCTTGAGCTTGAGCTAGCTAGCTAGCTGGAGCTTGAGCTAGCTAGCTTGAGCTTGAGCTAGCTAGCTTGAGCTTGAGCTAGCTAGCTAGCTTGAGCTTGAGCTAGCTAGCTAGCTTGAACTTGAGCTAGCTAGCTAGCTTGAGTTTGAGCTAGCTAGCTTGAGCTTGAGCTAGCTAGCTTGAGCTTGAGCTAGCTAGCTAGCTTGAACTTGAGCTAGCTAGCTAGCTTGAGCTTGAGCTAGCTAGCTAGCTTGAGCTTGAGCTAGCTAGCTAGCTTGAGCTTGAGCTTGAGCTAGCTAGCTTGAGCTTGAGCTTGAGCTAGCTAGCTAGCTTGAGCTTGAGCTAGCTAGCTTGAGCTTGAGCTAGCTAGCTTGAGCTTGAGCTAGCTAGCTAGCTTGAGCTTGAGCTAGCTAGCTAGCTTGAACTTGAGCTAGCTAGCTAGCTTGAGCTTGAGCTAGCTAGCTAGCTTGAGCTAGCTAGCTAGCTTGAGCTTGAGCTTGAGCTTGAGCTAGCTAGCTTGAGCTTGAGCTAGCTAGCTAGCTTGAGCTTGAGCTAGCTAGCCAGCTTGAGCTTGAGCTAGCTAGCTAGCTTGAGCTTGAGCTTGAGCTAGCTAGCTTGAGCTTGAGCTTGAGCTAGCTAGCTAGCTTGAGCTTGAGCTAGCTAGCTAGCTTGAGCTTGAGCTTGAGCTAGCTAGCTTGAGCTTGAGCTTGAGCTAGCTAGCTAGCTTGAGCTTGAGCTAGCTAGCTTGAGCTTGAGCTAGCTAGCTTGAGATTGAGCTAGCTAGCTAGCTTGTGCTTGAGCTAGCTAGCTAGCTTGAGCTTGAGCTTGAGCTAGCTGGCTTGAGCTTGAGCTAGCTAGCTTGAGCTTGAGCTAGCTAGCTTGAGCTTGAGCTAGCTAGCTAGCTTGAACTTGAGCTAGCTAGCTAGCTTGAGCTTGAGCTTGAGCTAGCTAGCTAGCTTGAGCTTGAGCTAGCTAGCTAGCTTGAGCTTGAGCTTGAGCTAGCTAGCTTGAGCTTGAGCTTGAGCTAGCTAGCTAGCTTGAGCTTGAGCTAGCTAGCTTGAGCTTGAGCTAGCTAGCTTGAGCTTGAGCTAGCTAGCTAGCTTGAGCTTGAGCTAGCTAGCTAGCTTGAACTTGAGCTAGCTAGCTAGCTTGAGCTTGAGCTAGCTAGCTAGCTTGAGCTAGCTAGCTAGCTTGAGCTTGAGCTTGAGCTTGAGCTAGCTAGCTTGAGCTTGAGCTAGCTAGCTAGCTTGAGCTTGAGCTAGCTAGCTAGCTTGAGCTTGAGCTAGCTAGCTAGCTTGAGCTTGAGCTTGAGCTAGCTAGCTTGAGCTTGAGCTTGAGCTAGCTAGCTAGCTTGAGCTTGAGCTAGCTAGCTTGAGCTTGAGCTAGCTAGCTTGAGCTTGAGCTAGCTAGCTAGCTTGAGCTTGAGCTAGCTAGCTAGCTTGAGCTTGAGCTAGCTGGCTTGAGCTTGAGCTAGATAGCTTGAGCTTGAGCTAGCTAGCTAGCTTGAGCTAGCTAGCTAGAGCTCGACCTATGAAAAGCTGCGCAAACACTTATTCTATAATAATTGCGAAAATTAAAAATTTCACAAGTGAAAAGCTGCATAAACAGTAATTCTATGTGTGGGGCATTATTAGGGGGAGGTGTCTTGTCAAAATATGGCTGGACTAAAGACCTCAACCCAGATAGGGTGGAAGGCCCTATGATCGGTCTGTTACTAATCGGTGACCGATAAAGACCTGACCAAGGCCTGTAGTAAGCTTGGTTAGGCATTACAGGAGATAACACTAAGACCGAGGGGTCTTAGAGAGCCCTCTAGCGGGGCGAATAGAGCTAGATCGAGCCTTGGGAAAGCTAGATCGAGCAGGACTGAAGCTAAAGGATAGACCGAGAGGTCTGTCTGGTCCTCCTAGAGAGGCCAAGAGAAAGTACGAGAAGCCAACTAAAGCTTGATCGGGCCTTCAGCAAGCACGACCGAGCTGTACCGGAGCTAACACTAAG
>NW_027450897.1:0-36663 GCF_964194025.1 Convolutriloba macropyga
ACTCGTCTATACAAGTTTTGAGGACGAAAAGTCAAATTGATCAAGCGAAAAAATTGGTCAAGCGGAAAATTGAATAAGAAGGCCGACTAATATAGTTGCAACAAACTTCGTTTGACAGCAATTAACAAAAGAAAAATTTATGATAAGAATCTTTCCAATTGCTTGGCTTACAATAAAAGAAACAGTCAGATTGTTTAGGTCTTGATTAAACGTTCAAGATAATATACAGCTGAATTTTTGGAAGTTTTTTGGACAAAAAATGTTTTTTTTTTCTGTTTTTTATTTAAAATTTTAAATTTGGCTCTTGAGTACTGGGTTTATTTGCTCGGGGAAAACAATATTTTGTGGAGCATAATAATACTTTTTTATGTGGCAGGCAATTTTCACAATTATCCATAAAAAACAATGATATCATGTTTTGATGGTTCTTTTTTAAAGATACGGTTATTCCATATGAATTTGTTTTCTTCAAAATATTTTATGCTGCTGAGAATAATTAAATCCTTGATCACATGGGACTGAAGTTTAGCATCAGAATTGGCAGAATTCTTCTTCCGTTTGAATATTTGCTTTTTCATCGGATTACTTAGTTTTTAATCATCTGGTTTCGGATTATGTCTTCCTGAGTGCTAACGGCACCGTTGTTTCAAATTTTGTCGTGTTCATTAAAATATGAAAGTTCTTTGTCGAAATTATTGAACTAATTAACCGATGTTATTTATCCTGCGCCGTGCTCTTTGCGTTTTAACTTTTCATCTAGACACAGTATTGTATAATCACCATTTTGCAGGACTAATAGCCAGTTTTTCTTAAGGGCCGTTTTAAGAAGGAATTTGTAGGAAATAGAATTCTAAATGTGGTAAACTAAAAGAAAATGTACCACAAAGCAGAATGCTCGGTATCGAAGGTGCGTTTTTTCTCCATTGTACAACCCGAATTTCTCGCAAGATGACCTGGAGCCGATTTCGTCCTCTGTCCTTGAAGATCACCCAAAAGGTTCAAGTTTTATTCTTAGGTTCTGTTTGGAAGAATTTATTCAGCTGTCTGATTTCTAAAATAAAAGATAACACACAATGTAAGGGTTACTTGAAATGCTTCCATCAAACCACAAATCGCAACAATTTATCAACAATTATAAGCAGCAGAGGGGGAGGGGCAATTTAAAATTCCTCGGAAGTTATGCCAAAAAAAGCAGGCTAAAAGCAGGCGAAATGCAGGTAGGTTAATTTTGCTCGAAGGAAAACACCCAGAAAGTAAGAATGTTATAGTTTTTTCGGGAACATCATCAAACGCCGGAATTTATAATTCTGCAATTCGGTGATTACCTTTAAAACTGAAATTTTCTTATTTTTTTTTTACCTGATTCCTTTAAAATAATTTAAAAAATTTTGACTAGATTATTTCTCTGAAAGACATTTGTGGCCACATATTAAGCGCATTCCTGTAACATATTTTTCTACAAGAATGCGCTTGTTGCCACCAATGACAAATAGTTTATAAATGTATCTTTGATTTTTCCGAAATATTTATCAATTTTGTTGCAAAGTGGTTGCATTTGAAACACGTAAAAACAGTTTAGAAACAATAGAGTTTTTATTGTCGACATGATTGATAAGACGTTCCGATTAAACTGCCAAGTTTCTAAGAAATCAGGCGAAGAACTATCATTTCCCCCTCCTTTCCGATCGGTAGCCATAAAATTCTAAATTTTTTATATTGTATGATCTCCGGATCTTTATCGCGACTCCCCAAACGCACGTACAATATTTTTACAGGATTTACTATGTACTTGCATATGTTTTGTTTCTGAAAGTTACATGTCCTACTAGGGTGATTCTCTATGTTTATAAAAAAAAGAATGTAGAGGTTAAATTCAATCAAAATTTTACTTCAGTGAGAAACACTAGTTCACACCGTTTCAAAAATGATCCATTTCAAGATCATTTTTTTCCATTCCAGGGAATAATACTTATTTATTGAAAACTGTAAACAATATTTTATCTATTGATAAAAATTTGAAAATCGTCACGTGGTAACCAGACACAAGAATGCACGTATCAGCTTATTGGGGCTGCAACCTAGCCCATCTCAAACCCACAATAGAGTAAAATGCGAGATAACTTTTTGCCGGGGATTAGTATTCTATAGTAGGCTCAATAATCTTTAACCAATCAACAACAACAACATCACCAACGCCATCATCACCACCACCACCACCAACAACAACAAAAACAACAACAACAACGACAACAACAAAAATAATAACAACAGCAATACCAACAAAAACAACAACAACAGCAACAGCAGCAACAACAACAACAATGACAACAACAGCAGCAAGAACAGCAACATCAGCAGCAGCATCAACAACATCAACGACAGAAGCAGCAACAGCTGCAACATCAACTACTACTACAAAAACAACGACAGCAACCACAAAGACAACAGCAGCAGCAGCATCAACAACAACTATTACTACTAAAAGAACAGCAGCAACCAAACAACAAAAACAACACCAACAACAACAACAACAACAACAACAAAAACAACAACAAAAACAACAATAATACAAATAACAAAAACAACAACAACAACAACAAAAACAACAACAAAAATAATAACAACAATACCAACAACAACAACAACAACAATGACAATAACAGCAAGAATAGCAACATCAGCAGCAGCATCAACAACATCAACGACAGCAGCAGCACCAGCTGCAACATCAACTACTACTACAAGAACAGCAGCAGCAACAACATCAAAAACGACAACAACAACAAAACAACAGTAACAACAATAACAACAGCAACAACAACAACACCACCAACAATAATACATCAAAAACACCAATAACAACAACACTAACAACACCTCAAACAACTACTACAACAACAACAAAAATTACAACAATAAGAACAACAACAGCAACAACAAAGACAACAGCAACAGCAACAACGACAACAACAACTAATACTACTAAAAGAACAGCAGCAACAAAACGACAACAACACCAACAACAAAAACAACAACAACAACAACAACATCAACAACAACAACAACAACAACAAGAATGACAACAACAACAACAACAGCAACAACAGCAGCAGCATCAACATTATCAACGACAGCAGCAGCAAAAGCATCACCATCAACTACTACAAGAACAGAAGCAGCAACAACAAAACCAACAACAACAACAATTCAACAAAGAACAACAATAACAGAAAGCCTAACAGCAACTAAAACAAAAACAACAATAATAATAAAAACAACAACAAGAACAACACCAGCAACAACAACAACAACAACAACAACAACAACAATTTTTACTATTAAAAGAGCAGCAGCAAAAAAACTACAACAACACCATCATCAACTACAACAACAACAACAACAACAACAATTTTTACTATTAAAAGAGCAGCAGCAAAAAAACTACAACAACACCATCATCAACAACAACAACAACAACAACAACAAGAACATCAACAACTTAAACAACAATAAATCAAATAACAACAACAAGATTAACAACAGCAAGAACATGGACAAAAGCAGCAGCATCAATAACAACTACTCTACTACCACAGGAACAACAGCATCCAAAAAACAGCAACACCAAAAACAACAACACAACAACAACACTTACTAAAAGAACAGTGACAACAACAACAAAAAAAACAACAAAAAAAATAACAACAGCAAGAACAACAGCACCAACAACGACAACAGAAGCAGCTGAAATAGCAAAAACAACTACTACTAACACCAAAAACAACCACAGAACAACAACAATTACTAAAAGAACAGTAACAACAACAACAATAATAATGGCAACAACAACAACAACAACAAGAACAACAGCAGAAACAACAACGACAACAGAAGCAGCAGCAGCAACAATAACAACAACAACAATTACTAACAGAGCAGTAGCAACAAAAATAAAAACAACAACAAAAACAACAACAGTAACAACAACGACCACAGAAGCAGCAGAAAAAACAACAACAACTACTACTGCAAAAAAGCAGCAAAAACAACTACTACTGTTTCTACTACAACAACAGCAGCATTCATCTGCAGTGTACATGTGCTATAGAAATAATAATAATAATAATAATAATAATAATAATAATAATAATAATATTAATAATAATAATAATAATAATAATAATAATAATAATAACAATAATAATAATAATAATAATAATAATAATAATAATAATAATAAAAATAATAATAATAATAATAATAATAATAATAATAATAATAATATTAATGATAATAATAATAATAATAGTAATAGTAATAGTAATAGTAATAATAATAAAAATAATAATAATAATAATAATAATATTAATAATAGTAACAGTAATAATAACAGCGGCAACAACAACAAAAACAGCAGCAGCAACATCAACATCAATAACAACAACAATCAAGACAAGAACAACAACAAAAACAACATCAACGGCAGCAGCAACAGCAACAACAATCAAGCAAACAAGAACAACAACAGCCGCAACAACGACAACAGCAGGAACAACAACAACAGCAGCAGCAACAACAACTGCAATTACAACAACAGCAACAACAACTACTACTACTACAAAAGCAGCAGCAAAAAACAACAATTACTACAACAAAAATAGCAGAAAAAAAACAACAATAGCAGTAGAAACAACAACAACAACAACAACAACAACAACAACAAGAGTAACAGCAGCAACAGCAACAATAACAACTCCTAATGTTTTTACAAGAGTATTAACAACAACGACAACAACAACAACGAAAAAACAACAACAACAGCAATAACAACAACAACAACAACAACACAATAAGAACAACAACAATAACAGTAGCAAAAGCAACAACAACAACACAACATAAACAACAGCAACAACAACACCAACAACAACAACAAAAAAAAGAACAACAACAACAACAATAATAATATCAACAACAATAACAACAACAACAACAACAACAACAACATCAACAACAACAACAATAATAATAATAACAAAAACAACAACAGAAACAACAACGACAATGCCACCAGCAACAACGACAACAACAACAAAAACAACAACTATCACTACTAAAAGAACAGCAGCAACAAAACAACAACAACAACAAAAACAACAACAACAAAAAAAATTATACAAATAACAACAAGAATAACAACAGCATCAACAAAGGCAATAGCAGCAGCAATAACAAAAACAAATACTCTACTACCATAGGAGCAGTAGCAAACAAACAACAGCAACACCAAAAACAACAACACAACAACAACACTTACTAAAAGAACAGTAACAACAACAACAAGAACAACAACAGCACCAACCACGACAACAGAAGCTGCAGAAATAGCAACAACAACTACTACTGCAAGAATAGCAGCAACAACAACAACTACTATAATTAATATAACAACAACAGCAACAACAGCTGCTACTGATACAAAAACAGCAACAACAACAACAACAGCAGGAACAACAACAAGAACAAAATTAATAATAACACCAACAACAGCAGCAACAATAACAGCAGTAGCAACAGCAACAACAACAATAACAACTCCTAAAATTTTTAAAAGAGTAGTAATAACAACAACAGAAGGAAAAAACCTCAACAACACAACATAAACGACAACAACAATAACAATAACAACAACAATAACAACGACAACAACAACAACAGCAACTATCACTACTAAAATAACAGCGGCAACAAAACAACAACAACAACATCAACAACAACAAAAAGAATAATAACATCAAGAACAACAACAAAAGCAACAACAACAACGACAACAACAACAACGACAACAACAACAACGACAACAACAAAAACAACAATAACACCAACAGCAAACACTACAAAACAGTAACCACAACGATAAGAATAACAAAAGCAACGACAAGAACAACAACAGCAACAAAAACGATAAGAGAATCAGCAATAACAACAAAAACAATTACTCTACTAACACAAGAACAGCAGCAACAAAACAACATAAGCACCAAAAAAACAAAAACAACAATAACAATAACAACAACAACAAGAATGACAACTACTACAATAACAGCAGCAGCAGCTACAACAACAAGAACAACTACTAATAACAAAAGAACAGCAGCAACAACAACAACAATAACACCACAGCAATAACAACAGCAGCAGCAACAACAGAAAGAACAAAAAACAGTAACAACAACTACAGCAGCAGCAACGACAGCAGCAGCAACGACAGCAGCAGTAACAACAACAACAACAAAAAGAAGAACAACAACTCCTAATACAAAAACACCAGCAAAAAAACAACAAAAACATCACAACAATAACTACATAATTAGAGGCAACATTCACAGCAACAACAATTACTGCAAGAACAATAACAACATTAAAAATAATAATAACAACAACAAAAACAACAGCAAAAAAACGACAACAGGAGTAGAATCAATAACAACTACAACTACTACTACTACTACTACTACTACTACTACTACTACTACTACTATTACTACTACTATTACTACTACTACTACTACTACAAGAACAGTAGCAGCAGCAACAACAATAACAACAACCGCAACAGCAATAACAACCAAAACAAAAAAACAACAACAAGAACAACAGCAGCAATAAAAAGAACAGCAGCAGCAACAAGAACAACAACCATAACAACAACAATCAAAATAACAAAAACAACAACAGCAACAACAACAACAAAAACAACAATAATGCAAATAACAACAAGAATAGCAACAGCATCAACCAGGACAATAGCAGGTTGTCACAGGACAAAAGCAGGTTGCCACAGGAGCAGTAGCAACCAAACAAAAGCAACACCAAAAACAACAACACAACAACAACACTTACTAAAAGAACACTAACAACAACAACAAAAACAACAACAACATCAAGAACAACAACAGCACCAACAACGACAACAGAAGCAGCAGATATAGCAACAACAACTGCTACTTCAAGAAGAGCAGCAACAACAACAACTACTATTACTACTACAACAACAGCAGCAAAAACAAGAACAACTGCTATTGATAAAAGAACAGCAACAACAACAACAGCAGTAACAACAACAAGAACAATAATAATAATAATAATGCCAACAACAGCAGCAACAACAACCGCAGTAGCAACAGCAACAACAACAAAAACAACTCCCAATATTTTCAAAAGAGTAGTAACAACAACAACAGCAGCAGCAACGACAGCAGAAGCAACGACAGCAACAACAACAACAACAACAACAACAACAACAACAAAAAGAAGAACAACAATACAAGAACACCAGCAAAAAAACAACAAAAACATCACAACATTAACTACATCAACAGAGTCAGCAACCACAGCAACAACAATAGCAACAACAATTACTGCAGGAACAATAACAACATCGATAATAATAACAACAACAACAACAACAAAAACAACAACAAAAACAACGACAACAGAAGTAGCATCAGTAACAACTACAACAATAACTACTACTACTACTACTACTACTACAAGAACAGTAGCAGCAGCAACAACAATAACAACAACAGCAACAGCAATAACAACAAAAACAATAGAAAACAACAACAAGAACAACAGCAGCAATAACTAGAGCAGCAGCAGCAACAAAAACAACAACCATAACGACAACAATCAAAATAACAAAAAACAACAACAGCAACAACAGCGACCAGAGGAGGAACAACAACAAAGTTAACTACTACAAAAACTGCAGCAGTCGCAATAAAAACAACAACGACACAACAATAACTACAACAACAGCAGTAGCAACAACGAAAACAACGACAATAATAACAAAAAAAAACAACAACAACAATAAGGACAACAACAGCAATAACAACAACAACGACAACAGCAACAACGACTACTACTACAAGAACGGCAACAACAATCATAACAACAACAATCAAAACAACAAAAACAACAACAGCAACAACAACGACAACAGCAGGAACAACAAAAAAACAACTCAAACAAGAACAGCAAAAACAAGAACAATAACAACAACAACACCCTCAACTACAACAACAGCAGGTGGATTGTAATGGTGACCATGAGACAGAAACGCACAACAATCTTAAAAAATAAACATCTATTTTAAAAACTGTCCGTGTAAATTTCCAAAAAACTGCAAGAAATGTAGTTGATACCACTTATAGAAATAGTCAGAATTGGATGTAGCATAAAACGGGAAAACTAAAAATTGCACAATGCCAGATTTAAACAAGGTTACGACCCACTTCTGCAGAAATTAATCCAATAATCTGTCTTAGCCTCTCGAAGCGCTATGCTTCGATTGAAAAAAAGCCAGAAAATAAAGTCACTTACACACAATCTACACCTTTGAGGCATGCAAAAAAGCCGCTCTATTCAAGCATTAAGTTTTCATCGCAGCTTTTTGTCTGGCGTTCTAAAAACGCTATTTCATGCAATCTTATGTCAGAACTGCCTTATCTCACACAGACATCCGAGTGGCTTTTGTTTCAGTTTTTTGTCAACGTTTTTTTCTTCAATATGGTTTACTGTTTTTTGTTGTGCTAATTTTTTAAATCCCCCTGTCTCTCTCTCTCTCTCTCTCTCTCTCTCTCTCTCTCGCTCTGACTATTTTCCATTAATCTTCGAAGGGTTGTCAAAAAGTGTCATTTTTTATTAATTAAATTTTTTTCATTATTAAATCAGTGTGATTTAATATGCAGAAAATTACCAGAACCTCTGTTGGACAAAGTTTTTTCAAGCTGTCCTTTTTTTCATGCTTACCATCAATGTCTAACATATATTCTACTTGAAGAATTGTTATTTTGGAAACCAAATTAATGCTTCCGCCTGATATTTCTATTCTTTAAAATGTTTATCAATTAGTTATTAACACAAAAGTTCAGTAATGATAGCGAGATATAAATTCTCTAACAACGCTTGCGAGTTTCAAGAAAAGTGTCAGATGTGGTGTGTAAAATTTAACAAAAGTGTCTGAATATAAAAGATAAACTATCAAAACAGACATGTAAGGGAAACGTGCAAAAGGTTTGTCTTAAATGGTGTTTCAACCCATTTATCAGCAAATATTTAACTGTCCGCTACCAAGCAGAAAAAAAACTTAAAAAACCAAACACAAATTTTATGAAAAAAAGATTAATAACAGGCAATAATACCTCAATTCAGAGGTTGGCAGTGAAATTTAAAATTTTGGTTTTAAATTACTATTTTGATTTGACGTTCATTTTTTAATAATTCAATCTAATAACGTCACAGTGATTGTTAAAAGTTTTCTATCACCAAAATCTATTACTTATCACTACAAATTGTCTATCCCCAAAACAGATTAGCCACTGTTATCCCCTTAATTAATCCGATATAGCTCTAAATTAGCAGAAAATCGTCAAAGCTGGCGAATTGTTCTAAAATTTTTATATTCATAACTTCCACAAAAAACTGCAGATAACAATGTCATAAAAAACTCATGTCATCCGAGACAATTGTTTCACCGCATAATATAACTGGAAATGATTAGAAAGATTACACCCCTATTTTTCCCGTAAAAAGGAGTGGAAACGAAAGCTATGGAAATGTTTATTGCCATCGAGAAATTATCATATTGCGAGGCGAGGCCGAGCAGTTGAATAACTTCGTGAAGCTGATAACAACCGTGAGTTAGTGGTTTCAATGAACTCTCATTGAACAGTTACATAACTTTTTCCCAATGTTGCCGTGACAATATTGCGAGTTTATCACACTCTTTTATCCCTGCTGTTTATATACAAACGCAGTGATGCTGTAAGAGTGCTACAAATTCTTCGTAGTCTAATGACAAAACATGTCCCCCTCTTGAAGAAAAAGCCATTACCCCCCCCCCCCCCTACTGGGTCCCCCCCCCCCACACACACACACACACACACACACACACACGCACACAAAATAATAGCCCCTCTCCCCCGTTCAAAGATCCAAAAATAAAGACCCAAAAAACTCAAATTGAAGCACATTAGTCAATTTAATGAGCTGTTTTATAAAGTTTCTCCATAAAACGATGATTGTTTACCCAAAACTGCAACCATGATAAACCAGTTTTTACCTTAATTAGATGACCTTTACTATTTTGTAAATTTCCAATTGTGAAGTACCTCACCTGACAAACTTATTTTCTAACAGTTAAAACTTACCTTACTATTAATGAGCTGAAGAAAATGAGCTGTAATTTTTCTCCTGCTCAGCAAAATGGATTTCCTAATCAATGATGGGCGTGTTGCGTGACGGTTGTTGTGGTATTCATGTTTACAAATTCCTGTGATTAGTATTATTGCTTTGAGCGCATGAACAATTATTTTTTCACTCTCTACGCTTTGATGTCACGTATGACGTCAGTATAAACTACTGAAGAAAGTAAAAGTTTCAAAGCAGCTAATAGATAAAAACTTTACCGACAGTTTTACCAACAAACTTTTTTTCAGTAAGTATTGCAAAAAAATTAGGTGAACATTTGACATTTAAAAATAGTGTAATTTTACTAACTCAATTAGTATCATAGTTTTCGCTCTATGTTCAGGTCGGAACTGTAGCGGTTTTTCTCTTTAAATTTCACTCTATGTTAGGCATATCAAAAACTTATCAAAGATTATCAAAACGTTTGTAAGTTCTGTTTAAGTTATTTTGAACAATTCAACAGATTTTATGCGATTTATCATGTCAACAAGCAGCAAAACTAAGAGCTTTTAGACCAAAATTAGAGATCCAAAATAAAGTAAATATTATCTAAAAGATTTTTGATGCACAAATTAATAGCAATAGCGAGTAATTAACTCCCAAAGTCGCACATAATTAGATCAATTTGTTAAAACAGCTGTTTTTCGTGACCAAAAACAATTGATTATTAACCGAGGTGAGGTGGGTGAAATGTGAAAGGGCACCCTCCGTGACGATGACTACACGGTCTGGACCACACCTATTGTCGCGCTAGTTTGGAATCATAGAACCACATAATCGAATCATAATCCCAATACATCAGGCATGATGCACACAGAAATTTTATCTGAACTTTAAAACAACAAGAGGAGACAACAAGATGAGAAATTTGTCAGGGCAAAACATTTTTGAATTTGCTCCGGAAAAAATATTGACACGCAAAATTAAGTAATCAGAGAACCCGTACCTAACGCCAAGTGCGTTTCAGTACTGGTCCAGTATAAATGCAATTCCTCATCATTACTGAATCATAGACTGATTCATGTCACTTTTTTGATTTGTCAGAATTGCCTCAGTCTGATTGTACAATTGTCAGACTTGGGTCAAGTGCAAAAATAAAGGACTTTATGGGGACCAAACCCACGATCTCCTGATACATAGACGTTTGCTCTACTTACTCCACCACCAAAACGGGTGAAAGTTGGTTTTTTTTGCGCCGTTAATTTGCGCTTGAAAGAAGTAAACTTCAAGCGAGAAAGCGAGCAAAATATATTACATGGGAGACTTAGATTTACAATGCCCAGTACTGATTTACACTTGGAGTTCGGTACGGGAAGCAATACACAACAGAAAGGGTTCGGTGGCTAGATGTTGCAGCCATTTGAATAGGAAATGGAGTATTGTACGTGGAGAAGCAATAGGTTTCCTTAAAAAAAAACGTTTTTGTTTGAAGCAGCAACGAAAATTCAACAAAATACCAAAAAGGAGTTACTGGTTGTCTGACAGATGTTTTTTTTATTTAACCATCATGGTAACCACTTTAACCTGCAAAAATATTCCAGATGATGCCAAGATCTTGTTAGGATCTGAGAAACCTTGTGGTGGGTCTGAGACAAAATTGAAAAAATGGAAGTTTTTTCCCAACTATGAATTTATTGGCAGCCAATTATAAATTCGCGTTAATTTGACTGCAATTTGAGTGTGATATGCACCTTTTGAAATACTCAGTTGACTTGGAAAACAACTCAAGATATATTCAAGATCTTGCAAACGGCATTGTCGCTCTTGCGTTGAATTGGTCTGCATGATTTGGGTTGTCGCGCTGGGTACTCAATGCCATGTTGTATAGTTTTCGAATAGACATCAGTTTGGAAGAAAAATTGATTCAGCCATCTGATAATAAAAACTGCCTGTTCAAATTGAAATTTAACGGCAGGGGTACATTTCCAGACGATGTTTAAATGATCTGGATCATACTTTCTTGGACTGATTACCAAGATTGGAGGGCACCTAGGTTTTATGGCCCTTAAATACTTAACCTGCTGGAGAGGGGGGGCTAATTGAAATTTTTATTTGGAAAAACGTTATGTGTATTTAGGGGCGTATTAGGGGTAAGACGCTGACCCGCGTTTTTTTAAAAAAACTGTCTTCTCTCAACGGTCAGATTTGTTTCTGATCATAGGCGCACAGTTATATAAGGTTGAATTGTTGCCATAAATTGTGAATGGTTCTTCAGTGTTGAAATATGAATGCGTTTTTAGAATTACTTCACAATAATTTGCTTTAATTTACACAAGTTCGAACCCAGGTCGAGGTTTGGCGGTGAATTTTCGTAAGAAATGCGGTGAAAAAAAATAATTTTTAACGCGTATTTCTTACATCTTTTTGCGGTGAATGCGATGAATCGCGGTGTATTATTTATTTTCACCGCGTTATGAGTAATCTTGCAAGAAACGAATCGTCACAACAGGGGTTTGAACCTCTGACCACCTGCATGACTTGCACTGCTTAGTCCACTGCGCCAACTGTCACTTTGATATTCTGCTGAATTTAAGAAAGCGTTGCAATTTCTTGTGAATTTAAATCAGATTGAGTAAACTTTGGAACTCATATGCGGTGAATTTTTGTAAGAAATGCTGTGAAATGTGGTGAATTATTTTTTTTCACCGCATTCACCGCTTTCACCGCATTTCTTAGATTATTTTGCCACAAAAGTCGATGCGGTGAATTTCTGTAAGAAATGCGGTGAATTTTTGTAAGAAATTCGGTGAAATATTTATTTTCACCGCATTCACCGCAATCACCGCACTTCTTACAAAAATTCACCACATTCACCACATTTTTTACAAAAATTTACCCAAAAACCTCGACCCGGGAATCAGGGCCAAATTTTTATCTGGATCACCCGATTCATACTGCACCACGTCACTTCAGGTGGTTGCTCTGATGGGCTCAACTAGATGTTATTTTCTATCTCTTCTTGCTCTTGCAGCTCAATCTTGAACTGAATTGCTAGTGAGTTGATTGTAACTTCTAAAAAAATGCTATCAAAAATATTGATATTAACTATAAGCCAAGAGGGCAATCTTGTGAGTATATTGCTATGTCAAGGATACCTATGGCGAAAAGAACAAAACTCCATGTCAGTTATTACTGCTGTAAAATAAAAAAAACCTGGCAACAATTATTTTTGCCTGTTTTTTTTTGGCAAGAAATTATTCTCTAGTTGATTTCTTGCATCATTTTTTTGCATCCTGTTATCTGAATCGTTTGAACACATCAGTTTTGGCAACAACTCAACGACTGGCAAACAGCAAGATTGGCAAACAACGTTTACCGAGAGAAAGAAGAAAAAACAATTTTATGTGTAAAATTTTAAATAAAAAGCAAATATTGAAGTCCCAACCATTTAGGCCAAGTAGTTAAATTAAGCCTCTAGTGCTGAAACGAAAGAGCTAAATCGTGGGGTCTTTAAGCTCTACTATTTATTGGTTAGGGCCCGATCCTCAGCTTCAATTTCCAGTTAGTGGTATCCTTGCGGAGATGATGCGTAGGTAGTACAACTCAAACTATTGCTCTGAACGTTCCCGTGTCGAATTTTTACACCAAAAAAGATATAAAATTAGGGGGTAATCAGGGCAGTTTTTAACCAATTGCCCTCAAAAACCCCTCTTACATCATTTTTTGGGGTAATGGGGGGTGATTCGACGCAAGAGTGGATGGTAATGGGGGTTAATTTGAGGGTGTAAAATGGTGTAACAGTAGGAAGGTCATTTTGGGGGGTAAACTGATGCAAGAGGGGTGGGGTTAAAAAGGGGTAAAACGATGAAAACCTAAGGTAAAGGGGGTAAAAATAGGCAAAAGTAGGGGGATAATGGGGGTGAAACGAAGCAAGAGGGGGGGGGGGTAATGAGGGTAAAACGATACAAGAATATGGATCCATTGCCAGCTCATTCATGCCTCGTTTTGCCCCCACTTCCCATTACCCCTTACTGTTGTGTCGTTTTACCCCCAATTACCCGCTACAATTGCGTCGTTTTATTCCAATTACCCCCTACTCTTGCATCATTTTACCCCCCATGGCAGCCCCACGCTTACATCGTGTCAACTCCATAGTCTCAGAGTGACAGCCTTGAGTCTTGTTCCCTGAGCCAGAGCACCGTAGCCCTCAGACCACCGGTGCTTGTCCAATACTAGCCATCTCATGTAAATGAATTAAACATTTTACCCCTCACTCTTACACCATTTGACCTATTTCCATTTGTGCCCCCCCCCTATAAAATATGCTCCCCCAAATACGGAGCACATGTCATTACATGATAGATCTTTATTTGAAAATATGTCACGCGTGTCTGCATAACATGCACCCACTAAACGGGGGGGGGCAAAAACAGAAAAGATCAACAACATTTTACCACCACCTTAATCTTACATCGTCTTACCCCCCTGAAATTACTCTTCACTCGTACATTTTTAGATTGTAATTTTGGAGCAAAAACCTAACAATCCTCCCCTTACTCCTCATTACCCCCTTTACCTTAAATCGTTACAGACCCTAAAAATACCCCCTAATCTATCATCTTTTGGATGTGTGAATTTAGGGGAGTAAAATCTGACAATACACACACACATACACATATATATATATATATATATATATATATATATATATATATATATATGTAAATATATATATATATATATATATATATATATATATATATGTTTGTATATATATATATAATATATATATATATATATATATATATATGAAGTACCAGGTGCGTTAATCTTGCTCAGCCTAATGTAGCTGGTGCGTTAATGTTGCGCGACGTTAAGTACGTGCTGGTTTATGCTGCTCGTTGAACAAAAATCCTCAACCGTGTATTTTTTGAACGCACAGCGTACCCCCTGTGTGCAAAAATGGTGTGCATCATAATTGAGGACAAACAAAATTCTCGACATGGGTAGACATTAAGTTAGACATTGAATCGATTGATAGACGCATTTTTTGTTGATGATTTATCGTGATGTGACTTTTCTTTCTTGAAAGGATGCTCTTATGTGAAATACTGCAGCAATGGTCAACTCTGATGCACCCTTGAAAGTGTATGCTGATGAGTACCATTGATTTTGCAGTTACCAATTATCTACGGATATGTATAAAGGGAATGCAATCAAATTTTTCCATTTAGTCCTGTATGCAGTTGTCTGTTACACGTTTATTCAATTTGCTTCCTTAAAAATCATATTTTGTAGTAGACGTCTCTTTCTGATATCAGGTCGTGACATCAACTGATCTGTATTGAACAAAGAAACTGCTATTGAAAATATTGACAGAATTTAATGCCCTTGGAACTAAGTTTCGCCTTGAAAAATATCAGTGAAATATCACTGATTTCGGGGCAGAATTATATAGAAAAATGATGTTTTTCATTAGTGCTTGATCTTAGTCAGAAACCGGCAGAAGAGTAAGCACATGCATCCACTTCATTCAAGACATCTGAGTTTATTGTTGGTTGACTTTTTAAAAATCTTTTTTCTCATGAGGCTTCTGATTTTTGTCTCCCGGGTCGAGGTTTGGCGGTGAATTTTTGTAAGAAATGCGTTGAATTGCGGTGAAATATCTGTTGTCACCGCATTTACCACAATCACCGCATTTCTTTCAAAAATTCTCCGCATTCACCGCATTCGTGACCAAAATTACACAAAAAACCCTACCCGGGCTTAATTTGATGAAATTGATTTTCCAATAAATCCTATAACACTTTTGCCAGCTCAGCTTTTTTCTAAAGTGTTCTTCGATAAACTCAGTTTGATTAATTAGAATTTATCACAACAATTTTTCGAATTTATTCTTTAATGAAGCCGTCTGAACGTATTCTCCTAATTTTGTCTCAGAAACCAAAAGAATTCGATGTTGGCCTCCCCGCTTGTGTTGTCCTTGATAATGTCACTCAAATTATCACAGCCTTATAGTATTTTGAAAGCTTTGTTTCATTTGTTTTTAAACTGAACGAACAAAAATTATCCAAAAAATTGTTGTGAGTTTTGTTTTTAATCTATGTTTTGATCTAATTTGAGGCCTCGGTGTCCGCATCACATAACAATCTGCAACAGGGGACAACGAATTGGTTCATTCGTCAATGCACTTTGAAGCAATAAATAGGCAATGAGTTTACACATTTGATCTTTAGAACTAGCGGTCCTTTTTAACATAAAAAATTTCGAAAAAAATAGCACTATCAAGCTTGACTACATAAATACGTACAACCACTCAATGAATAAGATTCAATTTATCATTCTTTTATGAAACACCGTCTGAACAAGTTCTCCTAAATTTGTACCAGAAACCAAAAGAAATCGATGGTGGCCTCACCGCTAGTGTTGTCCCTGAAATTGTCATTCAACTAAGCACAGCCTAAGTGTTTGTTTCAATTGTTTTGTAAACTGACTGAACAATAATTACGCTTAAAATTTTTCTAGGTTTTGTTTTTAATGAGAAAACTTGTTAATTTGTTAAAGCTGTAAACCCAATTTTGTAATGAAAGCTTTTCTTGAGATCATTGTTTCCTTAAGCATCTTTAATTATAAAGTTTATTTGTTTCAATTTTTCAATCAAAGTAGCTCCACAGAGTGCCTAGAATCTTAACATCTAGAACATTCAGCTTCGACAACAATCAAAGACAAATTTTACAACCCTATTAAAAATTCCAAAAATCAATTCATATGAAAAACAAGTTACATAATCAAAGGGAAACATTCGATTTCACGATGATAATAAACATTTTTTTTTATATTTTGAAAGAGATAAATTTTGCTTTTCAATTATATTTTTAAAATCTTAGTCTAGTTAAACGAAAATTTCGCTCTTAAAAATGTTAGGTTAAATTTTGGTCAGACGAATAATAAACAAAATATTGTTCGAAACATAGCTGAGAAAAGAAAATGTAAGTGTTTACTCACAGTAGTTTTTTCTGCCACAGAAAAATTTTGGCATTTTCTATAGAAAACTTTTGGCATTTTCTTCAACTTCCTCTGCGAAAAATTTTGGCATTTTCTTCAACTTCCTCTGCCAATTCCCCCCCCCCCCATATAAAGTTAGCTGAATGTCTTAGAAAATTTATTTTTTTGCAATTAACTTATCTCTAAAAGACAAAAATTAAATGTACCAGTTTCAGCTTAATTGTGAAAAATTCGCTGCCCTGACATTAAAGACAAATTGATGAAAAAAATTGATAATAAAAAAAATTTCCTGTTCATCAGCTGCTAATCTTTGGGAAAAATGAACTCCGAGTTCATTTTGATTTCAAATATTTTTGTTATTGGCACAAGTACAACAATGGGAATGTAACAAGGGTTGCTAAACAGCAAGGTTATTGAAATAAAGAATTATCTTTACAGATTAACTTAGATTAAATAAAATCAATTTATCGGCGAAGATGTAAAAATTTAACCATCTGAACATAATTTCTGATTTTACATGTTCGCAATCCGAAAAAAGAAAAAAAGTTGATATCCAGTATCAATTCCTGGACTTCAGTTCTGTTATTCCTCGTCGTTCAATTTTGAAAGCCAGGCATCCAATAGTTTCATGTTCTGACAATGGTTGGGATACTTCTAATCTTCCATCTTGGTGCTACATTGCCTCGGGAATTTTTCAACATGTGTCAACATGTATTGTAAGGTGAATCTCTAAATAAATTCTATTACCCCATTTTAGACTTATTTGGTAATGCGTATGTTTTATTATCACATCTGTCAGCATAAGCACTAAATAAAACTGCTTAATATTGGGAACTCCAATATCGCTCAACGTTAGAACCAACAAAAGACAATTAGTTGTTCCGACCCAATTTAGTAGGTGGCGAAACTGTATACTCAAATGGGATTTTTTCTTCAGTCAATTATGGCCGATCCATTTAATCATCGTAAAAAGTTGTGAGTGGTATCATTAGAAAATCCGTCAAACGTAGAATATGAAATTTAAAAGATTTGTTGCATTTCGTTTTTAACAGGGAGTTATCGAGATGTAAAGTTTTGTGAACATTCGGCCTAATAACGTTGCTTTTTTTCAATTGTTCCGTAATTTTTGTCCCCTTTTTTTCAGTTTTGCTGAAATATGCTATGGTTGTTAACCTTAGTGTCATTGGTTTTACTGACAAGAATTTCAAATCTTAGCTCATTTATTGACAGATACTATTTAAAAAAAATAAAGCCTAACAAACCTTTATGTTGGTTTCAGAGTTAAGCTCATGCTTTTTAGGGTTTTTTTTTGTTAAATGCCTCTTTTGGAGATTTAATTGTACCTAGACAATGCTTTCAGTAGGAATCTAAGGTCTCTTATGGCTTCATAATGATGGGTCCCACTTGCTTCCCAATGACGTATAATTGAACCTCTTCAAAAATTTCGGTTCATAGCTAACTGTTTTAATGACTTTAAAATGAAATTTTTTTAACAAAAAGAAAAATTTTACAAAAACGAAATGAATTGTTTTTTCCTTTTGCTCTCATTTCCGTCATCCGCATAACTCAACCGCATTATTAAGCCGTGTCAACCATTTCGTTTGATTAATTTTTTTCTCTGTTGATTATATCTTCTGATTGATGGCTTCGAGCAGTAAAATTCAGAAATTTTCGAGTTTTCGTAATTTTTGATATTTTGGTTTATTTGGTTTCCATTTCTACGTAATCTTTTTATAAGGAACAACGGTTGATGTTCAAATGAGCAGCCATTGATAAAACAAATTTCTTGGAGATAACATCTTATTGATATAGTACCTTCATTACTGTGGTTTCGTAACATAGTTTGCGAATTTTCAGCTTCAGTCTGTATTTTTTGTTATTTCGTAGTCTTATAACTTAGTCTCTTAATAAAAGGCGCAATTGGTTTTCTGAGGTGCTGCAACTTACTTCGTCTCTGTGATTTTGTTTGTCGACCTGTTACCCAGTCGAACAGCGAGTTAGCAAGATGTAAAGTTTTGCGAGGTTTCGGCCGAATTACGTCGCTTTTGTTAAAATTTTCCGTAATTTTTGTCCACATTTTTGTCAATTTTGCTGAAATATGCTATAGTTGTTAACAATAGTGTCATTGGTTTTACTGACAAGAATTTCAAACCTTAGTTCATTTATTGACAGATACTATTTAAAAAAAAATAAAGCCTAACAAACCTTTATGTTGGTTTCAGACTTAAGCTCATGGTTTTTAGAGTTTTGACTATTTTTTTTGTAAAATTCCTCTTTTGGAGTTTTAATTGAACCTAGATAATGCTTTTAATAGGTATCTAAGGTCTCTTAGGGCTTCATAATGATGCGTCTCACTGGCTTCTCAAAGACGTATCCTTTTATAAGGCAGAGCCGTTGATGTTCAAATGAGCAACAAATGTTAAACCAAATTTCTTACTGATAACATCTTTTAATTGCATTCATTACTGTGGTGTCGTAACACAGTTTGCGAAGTTTCGGCTTCGGCCTGTATTTTTTGTTATTTTGTAGTCTTAGTCTCCTTATTAAAAGCGCAATTGGCTTTCTGAGGTGCTGCAACTTACTTCGTCTCTGTGATTTTGTTTGTCGACCTGTTACCCAGATGCATTGAGAACAGGTTCTAGTTTTTTCAAGTGAAGCATAGGTCAATTTGTTTTGGTTTACTTTTTATCCGTTGCAAGTTTGATTTTGTTCATATTTTTTAAGATACACATCAAGTTTTTTTTTTGTTAAAAGTGGTGTTATTTAATTTTTATTATACTTTTTTTTGGTAGTCCTTTTAACAAGTTTCGTCGGCCCTCCAACTTGACATTATTTATTCTATTAGTGTTTTCTTGACAGATATGTACGTTTTCCAATGTTTTTTTATCCCTCAATTGGTAGTCAATTAAATCGAGAATGTGTATGAACGAGGTCGGAACAATATTTGCGACCGCACATTACCGAGCCTGCTTATTGTGTTATGGAATCATTTTGTTTGTTGTTTTTTATCAAAATAAACACGTTTAGGAAACTTCGCTTGGTGCTTAGTTCTTAAATAGAGAACTATCAACAATGGTTCTAAAAATGCAATAGGTACTAATTTATAGCTGAATTTCGTTACTTAATGGTTTGCACTTTGGGAACTTATCACTATCCGATCTAGAACAGGAAGTCAAAAACAAAAGAAAAACTTCTATTGTCGGTTGAATGAAATTAAATTACATGTATATTTTAAGTTAAACTAAAATAACTCTTCAAGCGCTATCCTAATAACAATTTATCGAACATTACTTATACCGTTATATAAATATAAAAGAAAAGAACCAGGATTGAGTGGTTTTTCTTAAAACATGTAAAAACGATTGAAATCCAATGTGAAAATAATTTTCAAAGACATTATAACCTCTAAAATATCCATACCTTTCTCCTCTTGTAGTTTGGTTTTGGAAATAAAGCGAGATGAAAAAAACGTTAAACCAAACCGATTTTCAATTCAAAAATCTTTTAAAATGCTGCATTTTTTTGACAGATTGCCTTTCTGTTATACCCTCCTTCAGGGAAAAGTCGTCTAAATGTTCGTTCTATGTCGACTTGTGACATTTTGTTGAGCGAAGTTATCAATTCTTGCGCGGATCAATATAGAATCTCTGTTGATGTTATAACATAGTTCGGGAAAGCATAATTAGCGGAACTTAGAGCCAACGGCGTTAGCGACCGAGGCTGAGCTCGAATCGCCGAAGAAATCCCAGAACTATATTTTAACTTATTTATACACAACTTTGCTGTTTTTCAGGCACATTATGACAAATGATCGAAAATTGCGTTTACTATGAAAAACAAGAGAAGTGTGGAATTCAATCTCCCTTCATACTCCAAATATTCAAGCATTTTTTTCAATTAACTTGTAAGGTTCAGCTGTGGGTTGTAAACTTTTAGAGCGGCTTGCTTTTTTAAAAAAGTGTGACAGGAAGTGTAGAAGTCTGAACAAAACGTCCACGTGACCTGAAAACCTCGAATTTAGTGACTCAGCTTAGTTTAATAATTACTTTTTAGCAGAAAAAAAATGAAGTCTAAAAGACTTCAAAAGATGATGTTGTTTTTGTTATCGGTCGTACAAAAAGGGCATTTAAATTGATGAAAAAAGAATTGTAATCAAATATTGTTGTTGCAATGTTTTGGAAACCTTTGGATATTCTATTACAAAAAAGTTATCAGAAAACGGGCAGTTCTAAGATTATATTCAATTTATAATCGGTTAATTAAATCTTCATCGTTGCACACAAATTGAAGAAATGGCCACCAGTCGTAAGATACTTAAAATTATTCCATTATTATATTTTAAGGTATTTAATTAACGTAAACTCAATGCGTTCCCAAATCGTTTTTCTGGTTCACAAAAATCTGGGTTCGGTTTGGGCGCCAAAGATCTTGAGTCGTTTATACACGAGAGGCATCTTGAGACGTTTAGCAGGTTCGTACTCTGAAAGATTGGGTTCGTAGGGTACGAACAGACTGTCATCTTCTCTCTTTCCGATACCTCTGTACATTCTTTTGTCCTCGAAATCTTCTAAACACAAGACGCAAGCACGTCAATTATAGTGATCATATCATTGAGGAAGATCACTGCTGTTAAGTCCATTTACGATTAGGCTATAGACGAGAACTAAAAACAAAAATTCCCCATATTCAAATTTGAGAGCACACGCAAGTATAACACCAATATGGACGGGAAAAACCACAAAACAATTACGCACAAAGTACATCACCATAATCTGCACTTTACATCGAGTTCCTTGTATTTTTCTGTTTTGTTTTCGAGTTTAAGCTGGTTGTCAACCTATAGAGTTTGATTTACATGAACCCAGTGTGTACATGTGCTCTAGAAATAACAATAATAATAAATTGTTTCCAGACGTCAATAGAAAAAAAATATCTTAATTATGTATATTTAAATCAAAACAAAATCAATACCACTCTGGGAGATCAATATTAGGCCATGAAGGCCTGTTTTCAAGTGTCTCAAGCGGAAGAGAAATGACTATGGTAGTTGCTGGCACGAAAAACAGGAAAATTACAACAGAAAAGAAAACATTGCATTTTATGGGCATTACCAGATCAATGATGTTTAATTGGTGTGTTTCAATGATCATATTTCAAGTATAAATGACCTCAAGACGTTCAAGATCGATATTTTCTGGAAAATATTGCCTAATTAAAATTTCTGCTCTTACAATTTTTTCGTAAAATTTCACCACCGTTTACAATAAAAGCAAAACAAAGAAAAATGACAATTGCGTATATCAAAAAAGAGAGATTTATTTGCAATCCCATTGCATAAATTGAAGTTTTGATGAACTAATTTCCTGCGAACATTTATTCTTTTCAGTCAATTTTTTTACCCAAAAAAATAATTACGCCACAAACAAATAATCCAGGTTTTCAGGTTTCTACGGGAAAATTTTACACTGAAAGAATACCAGTAAACTCATTAGCAAGGAATTCGTGCAATTTTTTCTCAAGTTGAGAATGCTCTTTTTGTTTACTTTTAATTTACAAAACATATCGAATACTTTATCTGTTTATTTCACTATTCCAAAGCCTTTAGTTATCTTTGGTTCAATATCTCTGAGTTTTTGGTTCAATATCTCTGAAAAAAATGTATAAAATACTCAAAAACATTTTTTTGAAATTAAATTTTAAAAAACTCAAACCAGATTTTAAAACTCAAACCAAACAATACGAATCGCTTTAAACTTAAAACCGTGTTTTAAAAAGTTCTTAATAACAAGCCTAATATAAAAAAAATTTTTCAATACAATTTTCCTCATAGTTTCTTGTTATTTGCCACAGAAAAATAATCTGCATTATGGTTGAACAACTGTTTCCTGCTAAATGTTTGCTATGAGCTAGTGAACAGAAAGAACAAGTCTTTTTTTACCTTGTAATATTTTATCAATATCAAGCAATAATCAAATATGAACCCTTCGAAGATTTTAGTAAAAATTATCAATTCTTATTTTGAAATTCTCCGTCAAAAAATTTTAATTTAATAGACAAAATTGCCTGAAATCTACACCTTACTTTTAAAAACACGTGCTTACGATGAGATTTCAGATTTGCAACAACTGATTTGATTTACATTTGAACTTGCTTCATAGTAAGAAAGATTCTTCTGAAACTGATTTTGCATATTAAAAAAGTAATTGTCAGCAACTATAAATTTTTTCAGATGGGTTCCAACGCCCAAAAAGCTTTCAATAATTAACACAATATCATTATTTAAAAATTTTTTTGATCTAAATCTCTGTTTAATTTTTTTCGCTCAATATCACGTGGTTGTCATTTCAAAAGTTGATTTTCATCCTTTTGGATAAATATGTTTTTCGTTTTTTTTTGCAAAATATCGTGTGGCAGCATAAAAATATTTCATCGCAAAGCTAATACTATTTTTCATATAATATTTGATCATCGTGCTACTATTTCACATTTAACAATTTTTCTAAAGCTGTAAGAACATCACAAATTTTCCACCTATAAACTACCCACAATCACCCAGCATTCACCCATCACCCATTTCATCTAGAAATTTTTTCGTGACCCCCAAAATGACCCATCACCCATTTCAGCTAATACTTTTTTCGTGACCCCCAAAATCAATTTTGTAAAATTCGTGCACATTTTATTATGGGCGTCAGACTGCCTTCTTACGAACTTTTTGTTATATAATATTGCAATCAACGACGGCAAAACCAAATTCAAATCTAAACTTGCATAAGTGGCACTTGTAGCTACAATTGACTACCTCGGCTAACTAACTTGATAAGAGATCACTATCGCTTTTAAATATAGACGTAATCTAAGCTTTTTAATCTGAGCTATTAAGCTAAGAATTGATTTGAATTTGGTTCTGAAAACACGCAAATTCATTTATTATTTTTCTTAACGCAAAATTCAATCAAAAATTTATAATGCAAAATCTAGTCAGCATCCAGAATTTTTGGGTCACAAAAACTTAAGAGTTCGCTGATCACAAGTGGTTTAAATGTTGAGTTAGCTTAGAGTTCGTTTTTGTTCAGCGCACGAAAAACCTGGATCGTTTTGAGGGCCAAAGAACTTGAGTCGTTTGTAGACAAGAGGCATCTTGAGTCTTTTCATGTATGCATATGGGGCAAAATTGGGTTCATAGAGCCCAATCCTGTCCATTTCACGTTTACCAATGCCCCGATATTTCTGTTTGGTGCTATCTGCTAAAAAACAAACTTCTAGTAAAATACTGTTTTCTACAGATCGACAGAGTATATTGCGTCTAAATTTACTAATTTGTACCAGCTTTCACAAAAATAATTTCTTTCTAAACAGAGCGTAAAACTAACTCCAATGATTTAGTGATTTCAAAGTGTTGCAATTCTTTTCCATCACATTTTTCACAAAAACAATTTTTGTTTTCATTATCCAACACCTAAAATTGCGCGGCCAACTCAGACTTTGAGCTCAATGATAAAAGAATAAACTAATGAAAACAAAAGTTTTTTTTATCAAAAATATGAAAGACAAATTGCGTTACTTCAAAATCACAAAATCAGTGAAATTTTTTGAAATAATTTCTACTTTCAATTCATTTTCCAAATGTTCAATTTGAGGATGACGTTCGTTTTCCACTCAAAAGCGGAACGCGATCAATGATAACCAAAAGATTGTAAAATGAGTGGAAGGAGTGGATTTTGATGAGGGAAATGAGAGCAAATTGTAAGGCAATCGGCAAAGACGTTATGTTAAGTTAAGCTAAATGAGTCGATTCAGCGGATAAAACTGATTTCGCTCCTGCTCATTTTTGCAGTTTTGTAGGCTTATTCCGCCCATTCCGCCCGACGCGGATAACTAGGTGTTGTAATCTTAATAAAAATTATTTGACACGGAAATATGTCACGGAAATCATTCTGTTTCGAGTGAAATTATAAAAACCTTGTAGCTAATAAAATTTATTTCCATGGATGAAGTTTTCACAGAAAACAGGTCAAAGTTTTTTCGTGGTGCAGCAACGGTTTCTATAATGACAATTCTACGTGATAGAAGTACATAGTTTTGACGAAAAGAACATGCTATTTATTTGAAAATTAGTCAATGTCCCCCAGGGATTTATGCACAAATTTGGTAAAATAGGCATTAAAAATATTCAATCGTTAGATCTTATGGAAAAAATTTAAAAAAAACTGAGCCACAAATGGACCAAAAGCAACTTGAGAAAAAAACAAACATTCAGTTTTGTTTTTCAAATTTTTGATCGATGCGAAGCAATTAGTTGGGAAAACGTAAAAACGGAAAAATAAGATACAAGTAAATGACAGTAGGAAAAAATCAGAATTCCTGGTACAGGAACATTAATAGTCAAATGAAGGAAAGAATTACAAAAAAAAAATAAAATTGGAAGAATCTGAGAACTGCTTGAAAGACAACGTTCTATCTCACAACGCAAAAAAATTCCATATAACAGCAACTTGATAATCTTTTGGAAACTTTGGAGTACGGAAAAAAATTTCTAAATGTATCGAAACGCTTTTAAGTTTCTGCTAAGTTTTACATTGCCAATTTTTTTGTAGGATTACGCAAAACGATTTGATTTTAAATTCAAAACGTATGTCTCCCCAAATAAAAAAATACAAAAAGACCTCAAAAATTTTTCCAATGTGCAAAAAATTTGAAACTCAAAAGGCAAATTGAACTCTTGTGAAATAAGAAGAAGCAATGAAATAGTATAAAAAACAACCGCTAAAATTTTTATTTTTAGGTCAAAAAAATCTATCAAAAATTTTAAAAGAAACAGTATATTATAATTTCTTAAGGTTTTCATTCTTTGCAAATGCTTTCTAAATTGAACTACGTGAAATTTTACTCATAAAATATAAAATTGGAGTATAATAAAATTGCATTAATAATTATTATTAAATAAAAAACCATGTTTTTCTATGGCGCTGTAAATTGACTATATCAAATTGAATTTCGAAAAAATTAAATAAAAGGGTATGAGATTATTTTACTCTTAGTTTTGTATTTTAAACCTTTCAACTTTTCCTAAAGCGGACTATGCCATTGTTTGTTTATGTGTGTATCCTGATGATAGTTACCAAAAAACTCCAGAAAAAATTTAAGTAATATAAATAAATTTAAAAAAAAGTTCATTTAATATAAAAAATTTGAGTTGAAATGCTGTAAAGCCCTATTATCGTTGTTGAAATTTCAGATGAACAATTTAGAAGCAGATAAATATAATAGACCCAAGTTCAGAGGATAGTCGTTACGTACTGAGTTGTCATTCATCAAATTATGTTGTGAGTATTTTTTACCTTATTTGCGATTGAAAGACTTTTAGATTGGAGGTTTCGTAATCAAGGCAATTTGCTGTTTCAGGGAAACTTATTGTGCTTATAAATGTTTTTCATCAATACCTTTATGTAATTCTTGATTGATTATGAATCCTTGCATTTTTATCCCGAAAAATGACCTTCAAAGACGAATAATTTACCTTGTAAGAAAACCGAACATTTTGAGAGTCATTCTTACATAAAACTGGCTTTTGACCTTAAAAAAGATTGAGTAAAAAAATCGAACTTTGTGCGCCGGCAACAGAATAACATCATATTCAAAACGATTCTATGTTTTTAATTAATTTAAAAATATTAATCTGACCTGCATGGAACTATGAATTTCAACATTTTTATTTCAAAATGTTGTCATGGCCGAGTTTTTTCAAGAAAAACATGTACCAAATACCAAAAAAATATTAATGGACAACCAGAAAAAAAAATGGTCAACAGTAGGCTAAAGAATATATTCATGAAGCAAGTTAAAATGCAAGACATATGGAGTCAATTTCAAAATTTATATGCGGTTTCTAAGTTAAGCTCAATCTGATGGGTTCATTGTTTTCGAAGTAAAACCCAATTACCCCAAGTTTCGTACATCACATTTTTCTAATTGATTGCTCTCTGATCAGAAAACATTTTTTAAAACCAAAAGCATCAAGTGGGAATGCAGGACGTATGGAATGAAAAGCAATATTTTCACCCATTATCTTTATACTTCGCAAGCAATATTTCTGCTCTTAGCTGATCATCAAGGACAAATAAGAAAAAAATTTTCAAGAATACAATTTTAAAAAGTTTAATGCAATTAACTTTTTATTTATCCCAAAACTACGCATGCTTCAAATGCACTGTGCTATAATTTTGATTGCTTCATTAATTTTAGAGACTAGCGACTCATTGCAATCATTGGTATCCAAAATGGCCGAATCTTGTTTTTTTTTGCTCAAACATATAAACCATTTTCTGAATTAATTAGCATGCATAAATTAAGCACCCAAAAATTGTGTTCAAAAAAGTTCACTATCTCTCTTCAAACACTTTTGATAAAGTGCTGCATAAACGTTTATCTTGTTTGTTAATTCAAAGACATAGTTGTAATTTTATTGTAACATTCGAAAATCTATGAATACCTTAAATTTTTTCCAATCAAAATCGACCTGGTTTCCCTGAGGGAAACTCAATCTGACGGGATCATTGTTTCGATATCAATTCTAGTCTTGGGCGTTGTGAGTTTGGAACAAATTCCAATCAGATGTTCGTCTTATTAAACCGTCTCTGATCAGAGAACAGTGCGGTCTCTCATTGTTGCGCTGTCCAGCGCTGTCCGAGGAATTATGCATTTCACTGCAAATTTTTTGGAACTAATTTTTTTTCGTGTGGATAAGAAGAAGCTTACTAATCAGAGATCAATCTGATAGAGAACTTCAAAGTGGTGGACAAATTTACCGGTAGTTGATTCTGGTTCTGCAGTGCTGCTGCTGACGTTTTCTGGAAAGGAACCGGAAGAAGTCGAATTGCAAATCTGTTTCTTATAAAGTGCCTGAACCGAATTTCAAAACTCTCTTATGAACAAACCCAAAATGCCTAATAGACGGGGATCAAATTTGACTAAAATTGCGAGTAACAGAATTGCCAAAGAAAAACATATGAAGAAAGGAACTCTTAATTGAATCAATTGTCCTAACTGGGTATCTTTGTCATAATACCGGATATTATAGTTTTAACTTGCTTTTGTTCAGTTCTTCATGCGTTTCTTAAGATATTTCAGGATTGGTGGGATTGGTTGAAGGAAGGAGCATAACCGCTGATTCTTCCGACCCACTTTAGTGGGGGATGAACTACATACTCAAATCGTTTTTTTACAATCCAAGAAATGGATTTTATTGGTGCTCTGTCTTTTTTTTGCAACTCGAAGATGAGTATTGGCGGATAGTCTTTTTTTATCGATAACTTTTTGGAGTGTATTTAAAACAGGATTCAGTTTTTCCGTTAGTTTTTTTGGGTAACTGGTTTTTCTTAACCATATTAACAAGTTACTTTAGTTTTGGAAGCTTTTCTAGACATCTCAAAAATATATTAGGGTTTTATTTGCAATCATGAGCTACTTCTGTGAATTTGCGTGTTTAAAGATTTTTTAAATGGTTTTCGTACTCTTTTGAGGTAATTTTTTTCATTTAATATTACCTTTTGAGATGGTATTCGTAGCCTTTTGATTTCGGCAGTCAAATTCGCTTTAACTGAAGAAAATTGAACAAATTAATTTAAAAAAAGTCGCCTATTTTTTTCTTATATTGAAACTTTTTTGCCTTGTCTTTTCGTTTTTAGTGCCTTTCAGAAAAATTTGGTCGCGTTCACTTGTTTACTTTGACTTATTAGTAGGGTTATTAATTTTAAGCGGAAACAATTAAAAATCATCAGTTTATTTTCAGATGAGACCTATTTTCAGGAAATAAAAAAAAGCTTTTCATCAGATCTTTGTAGTTTTTAGAACTTGCTCAAGTTTTAAGGTTTTGTTGAGAATATTGTTGGGACTTCGCAATTTCTATAGAATGTCTTCACAAAGCTAACAGATTTTTAAGATTTCTTAATTTAATTTTCTTTCTGCTCAATTTTTTCTGTTTTTCGAAGTGAATCGGCGGTCATGTTCATCCCATCTTTTGATAGTAATTTGTTTAACGCAATTATTTTATGCAACACAATCTTTTATACAAAATTCTTGTGGCCTGTGGAGTCGCAACTTAGGAACAATTTCCTATAAAAGGTTCCAAAATTTGTTTTTTCTTAGATAATCTGTTTCAACCGTTTGCTGTTTCAAAACGAATGGTATAGCGGAGATAGCGATTTTATCAGTTGCTGGACAGCTATGTGTAAGTTAATTTTTAATTTGCGTGGATGCAGGAGTTTTCTGGCTATATTTTTCTCTTCAAGATGTTTCTCTGCAGTTAATGCTCAGTGGGCTTCAATTATAGGGCCATAGCAAGCTTTATTAGACTTTCAAGTGTTTTAAGTAGTAGAGCTGGGAGGAAGACCTTAATTCAAGGTTAAAAGGCCATTTCTAAGACTTTTTGATTGTTTGTTTTTTTATGAATTTTCTGCTATATCACTCTTAAATTCACTTTTTTCATAATTGTTGGAGGTTTTTTTGCAAGACATACTTACTTTTCAAAAGTTTTCTTGTTTGGTAGTAGGTTACTATATAGTTTATCAATTGTAATTTTGTCGTTTTTTTAGTTTTTCCAGTCCCAAGGACCACGAAATTTAATCTAAAGTTTGATAATCAATTGCTAGGGCAATTGAAGGTGTTCAACGTTCTCATTTCACTAACCATTCTGGTAAAACCATAAACCTTTTTCGATTTGACTGAAAAGTATTATCATAGAAACTTTATCAATTTTTATGGGTCAGAGAAAGTTAGGCTGTCTTATGAGTGAGCGGATAGTTTCTGGGGGAGATGAAATGGCTAATAAGATATTAAAATCACAAAATTTAGCAACATTTCATCAAAATTACAAATTGTCTAAAAAATTTTGAAACGATTGTCATTTTAAGCGGTATTTGTATTCTGGGACCAATGAAACTTTTTATGTTGTTGCAGATGGGTTACCGGGAAGATTCGAGAAACAAAATAAGGTTTCAACAATTTAATATTTTGAAAATTAACAACTTTCAATGAATTTTGCGTTCTTTTTTAAAATTTTTCAATTTCTATGAAACTGGAGTCTTTTTATTTTTAGTGGGCAATAAAAACCCCCTTAAAGGCTTTGGCTGGGTTGATTCAAATGCTTAAGTAAAATAAATTTGTCCTTCAGGATTAGAGCTTCAAGAGCGTCCAAAAATGTTTATTTTTTGTTTAATTTTATTTGATTGTTTGGATTTTTTAAACTTTTGAGGCAAATTGTCTTTTCGGCTGAAATTTTTCATTTGATGTCAAATAGTTTTTTAAAAATATATAAAAAAAAGTTCGTTTCTGCCACGAAGTTCTTGAGGTATCGAGGTTATATGATTTGTGACCAATTGACAGACTGACTTATGTTGTTAATTTTGAAAAATTGTGTATTGTTACGCAATTTCTTGAAACTTCCGCTCAACAATATTTTAAAATTGAAAACGATAGTGTTGTTCGTGTCATCTCTAAAGATAGATGAGTGTTACTGAGCTGTTTGATTCAATTAGTGGGATAAATTTTTTGCTCAAGTTTATTAAAATCAGCCTTTGTCATCAAAAATGGCAGATAATAAGTTTGTTTACTCCACTTTGATTAATTTTGCTAAACCTGCACACATGAAAAATGCTAACACAATCCTCGCTTACTCCATATAGGGTTATTTTTGCTTGTGGTATCGAATTTCAGTTTTGCGGTTTTCTTGCTAATCTAACTCGTTAGGTATTCAGAATGCATAATTTATATTTCATATATTGACCTTTTTGTCTGATTACCCATATCCGTAATCATAGGAACAAATACGCCTTCCTAATGAACGAAGAGCAACAGCAATGCTGGTTTTGTATTCACCGGTGTTTTTCTTCAGTCTAAAAATAAATTGGATTGTAATCAGTTGCTGTTTTGTTCAAAAATATTTTCATTTTTTTGCTTTTTTAAATTCGAAAATATTAAATACAGAACAGAGCAACTCAAATCAAGGCTTGCCAACGATATATTCAACTGATTTTCTAACAACTTTCCGTGAAACCTTTTGAGCTTCGTTTTTTTCTCTTTTTTCTCCAATTTTCAGGTAAAAATAAGAAAATGCGGGTCGCCTTTCTATTGTAGGCAAAGACGAATTTTCTGTCTAATTGATTAAAGATTAAGATTTAATGCCATTTTACGTTTTAGTTAATGTTTTTTGGGCTTTCATACAACACAAATTCCAAAAAATCAACTTTCGGTCACTTTCCCATCTCTGACTTTTTTGTCTTGTCAATTTTTGACAGTTCAGATGTTTCAATTTTGCTGTTGGAAAAGAAGGCACAATAGAGCAAATCATTGTTTTAAAATAGATTATAGTTTTAACGGCATTCACAACGTATCCTAGAGAAATTTATCGTTTTTTTTTCATTTTTCGTTCGCGCAGTACTTTTATGAAAAAAATATCGGACAACTGCAGGTCCTATCTGCTTTCCATGTAAAAAAGGCACTCGCCCGTAAAAGATAACAGTTATATTGTTTCTTGACTTTGAAATCAATTGGTTTGAAAGAAACATAGAACTATTTTTTAACTCTGGTCCTATTAATTACAGATCGCAATTAACATTATTGGTGCTAAAGAGAAACAAAATTGAATTTTTCTACTGCTTTTAGAGCATTGCTTGTTGTCTTAACGTTTTTAACGCCGGTTTTTCTCATTTTTTTTTTAAATTTTGGACCGGGTTTTTTGTTCTTTTGGTCGATGCGTGAAAATTCTGAGTACTGACTGCTCGAAAGGCTTCCTTTGGAAAACCAACGAACTTAATTATTGACTTCAGTTGATAGCTAGTGTTTTTATGATTTTGAAACCAATTGTTTTCCATAAATACTACTGATTTGTTTTCAATTTTTGCTCCTTTTTGTTCGTTTTTTTTTGTCCATTTGAAAATTAGTCCTATTATTCGGAGCTAACATATCAAATTATTGGAGTTTAAGAATTGCAGAATTGAGTTCAACTTTTTTGAGGAATGGATTATGAGTTCTGGTTTTAACGGCTTCAACATTGTTTTCTTGCAAAGTTCATTAAAGTTTTTTTGGTGTGTATTCGTCGTTTATTTGTGTAGACATCTGACATTATCTGGATAATGAATGGTCTCAAAGTTTTCATATGGAATTTTGAATGGATATAAACGTATTGAAAAATTTAGGTTGATTTTTTATGGTTTCAATTATTTGAATTTTTATGTTTTAAAAAATATAGGCGTTTTGTATAACTTTTTCGTTTTGTTCTTTTTTGTCTAGTTGTTTTCGAGTCTCATTAAGGACTAGGCCCATGATTTTTCTGAAACTTTACAAAATATTTTGTTTAGTTTAGCTTTTATTTGAGCCTCTTTAAACTTTGTTATTAGGTATTTTTCAATTTCAATTTGGTTAAAATCAGTTGTGACCTTGAGCTTTTGATGCGAATAATGTTTGTTGTTATTTGATTTTTTGTTTTTCTTTTTGCGTAGTCTTAATAATGGCAATTCTCGTTGGCACTCTTGTGGCATTGCTTGCTTTACTAAGTGATTTTAGTTGGAAGCAACTTTTTTTTTCATACACCAATTATTTCTAAACAATATTATGAATTTTTCAAAATTTCTTTTCTTTTCGTCCTTTGGTAGACAATTAAATCAAAAATGTGGATGGGCGGGTTTGGAACCTTTTGGGCAAACGCATAATACCGAGCCTCCTTGTAACGTTATAGAAAAGAGTGGACTTGAGAACGGCATGGTAACGAAAACAAAAAGACTGATGAAGATGCTTCGTCTCTACCCATGATTTTAAAATAGCTCGGTGCAGGTTATGTAATTCCATTTTTTGATCCGAGACAGATTCGACCCTGATATTTTGGATCAAATAAAATAACAGCACGGAAAAAATTTGATCAACGCTAAAATCCAACGTCAAATGCTAGATCGTGATAAAATGCAACGTCGGAATATTAGCGTAAGCAAAACTCCATTGTTCATTTGGGTGAATCTCAAGTCTTTTATTGGGCATTTTGGGTATTTTAATGCCAACTTTTGGAGAAGTATGGTCTTTATAATCTTAGGTGTAAACTGGGAGGTATAATTGAATTTGCGTGTTTTAAGTGTTCTCAATCTAAGGAAGTTTAATGGATGTTCGATTTCTAAACTATTAATCAAATTTATCTAACTATGCGCGTTTGAGTTTGTGTGCAGCCCTTCACGTCCCAAATTTCGTTGTCTGATCGAAATAGGAAAATCCACAAAAATGTGCTTTGTTCAAGCAATGGCTGTTTATCAATTTTCCCGGACAAAAATCAGTATGTCAACTATGTTTAAGATCTAAAGAAGAGCAGATATCTAATTGAGCTAGCAAATAATTTCAATTTAAAAATATCAAAACAAATTAATTTACTTATACGTAATTGTTTCCAATGTATTTCACGATTGTTTTTTGTAAAATTTTTGTATGACAAAAATTATTTAGGCCAGCAAAAAAATACAAATTTCTTTTTAAAAAATCAGACAAGCACTTTTATATTTTTTTTTACTTATTCACAATTAAAACTGTTTCAATTGACAGTTTGTTGGATCTTGGTGGCGTTTTCTGATTGGAAATCGTAAATCCATTTCCAATTTAGTTTAAGTACACTAATGACGCAGCTTTGATGCAGACATTTCACGATAACATTTGAACAGGTGTCACAAAATTGAGTCACAACACCGACAAGTTCTACTTACCCTTTCTGCGGTTGACTGTAAAAATTAACGAACATCTGTTGACTGAGAACATACTTCTGTTTCTATATAGACAAATGCTTGAATAGTGGTCGTACAACTGATTTTTCCATACAATTGTAATTATAACAATATGTTAGAAATAGGTTCAATTTGTTTAGAGTTTAGAACCGCTAGAACGTTCACAATTCAACCAATTTTAAAGAAGACGCTGGTCTATGGTGTCCAACAGAATGAGAAAAAATGAGAAAAATAGCCAAACTCCAACTCTCTTTTGTTGTTCAGTCTTAAATGTACTGTTACAAATCAATTTTTAAAAATATTTTTTTACTAATTTTAAACAAAATATTGTAACGAAGGTCTATCTGTGGTCGGAACCCCCCACCCCGAGTGAGGGGGACGGAGGTTACGTCCACAAAAGGGCCGAGTGGAGCGCAACCAGACAGCACGCCATATATAATCATGGGGCGAGGATTTATTTAATTTGCCAGTTCAGAAATTTGTTTTACTTAAGAAAATCTGGCTGGTATTTTCTTTTTTTCTCATTATGGCAGTTATTCGGCAAAAATTGGTAACTCCCAATTGTTAATTGTGCATACAAGGAGCTTAGGAAAGATCAGAATAGAATATTTGCTTGTTTAGTGAAAACTGGGCAAGCTTTAGGAAGAAAATATTTTTTGAGTATGCGGCTGAATAGTGCAGTGATGCAACACATTAGACTTTACATGACTTTCACAGATTGAAGCATCTTGTAGTTTTTGAGAACAATTTCTTATATTTTTTAAACAATTTTTAATTTTTTTTTGATAAGATTTTTCTTACTAATTATTAGCTTTGCAAAAATTGACGGGAAATTTTGAGCAAAAAAATGTTGCAATGGCAAAATTTTTCAAATAATTTTTGAACTGAGACAAAAAATCCATTGGAACTTTTCAAAACCCTCTTTTTAACTTTATAATTTCATATGAACTTCTAGTTCTCATTTTTCGTGGAAGCGAAGTTGATTCCTTTTTCTAAAAAAGTTTCATTCAGCTGACATTGAATGAAGAAAGTTGGACTTGTTAATGTCTATAAGTTGTTCTCAGAACCTTTTTGGGTTGATATCAGCAATCTGACATTTGATAAAATCCTAAAAAAAATAATTGTTTGAGGCCAGTTATAAAAGTTTACTCATCGTCCGATATTTAGTGCAATTATTCTAAACTATATTTCGTAAACAGATATGTCCTGTAATCAAATATGATCCAATTGGCGAATACCTGGTCTGTACTAGTAATCAGTTAAAAATTTATTGCTTGTTTGGTATTATTTATCCCCAAACAAATATTCCAGCTACACTAAAATTGTTTCCCTGTTTCTCAATTTTTTTTTGAAAATCAGATAACGGTTTTTGAGATATACAAGCAATTTCTCAAATTTTGAGTTTTCGAAAGTTTGTTTTAACTTTATGTGACTCATTAAGTTTTAACTTTAAGTTTTAACTTTAAGCCCTCCATTTTGGTCTTGTAACCATGATTGGCAGTGTTATAGGTTATACACACTAAGCTTGGGGGGGGGGGGGCTTTAATAGGAAAGACTGCCGGTAGGTACTTTCACAGATATTCTTATTTTCATTGCGATTTTTAATTTTGACACCTCTGCGTTACAAGCGTCTACCGGTACAAAAAACTATTTCCAAGAAATTGGCTGGCATTTTCAGCTGCCGACTTCCGTTCTGTGCGGAAAGCGCCTAAATTTTGTGAAAATGATTTCATCAAAGCAATTAAGAGCCTCAAAATGTAAAATAGGATCCAAAAAAAGTGAAAAGCACTTACGTTTGGCTGTAAAGTTTCTTCACAAATTATGATCCTTTCAATCCTTTTGTCGCTCAATTTTACGATTGAATGTTTTAAGATTACTTTAATGAGGATATACTGCAATTAATCTGCCGCACGATTCTTTGCGGAACGCACCTCAGTCGAACAAATTTTGCGGTGGAAAACAGTTTTCCCTTTTCAACTTCCAGTTTAAAAGTAAGAAACACTGATGGATTTTCCATATAGGATACCGCCTGTTCGTCCGCGTAGTTCAAATGTATGTTTCACGCGCACAATGTATTAACATAGGAAAAGTGAAGTCTGGTATTAAAAAGGAGTAAATTTACTCAAAACTTAGACACCGAAATGAGTGCGTAAAAGTTTTATGCGTATCCACGCGCGACAAAAACAAAAGTTGAATTAGCCTCGTCTTGCATACATGTGCATTTTTTTTTCGAGAACCATAATTTCTATCAGCGCACTTATTTCATATTTGAGGTTTTATGTACGAAAAAACTACGTCCCCGGACTGAGGTCCCATTTATTTTCAGCGCTGAATCATAGTAACTTTTATTCTGTATTTTAATCTGTCAAGTTATCATGATCATGTCAAAAATTAGGCTGATCAGAGTAAAAAAATCAGGACAACCTAGTTTCTCTGAATTTGTTCTGAACTACATGACAAAATCAGACTGCGGAATTACTGATCAGAACAAAATTTCAGCCTGAAAAACAAATCTCAGAAAAAAAATTCAGCATGAAAAAACTCTGAATTTACTATGAGAATAACAAAAGAACAATAAAAAATAGTCAATTCAATAAAAAATTTCAGGTCATTTCAGTCTAATTGGGGAAAGAACATCCTGTTGAGGGTCAGACCCCCCCTCCCACCCATCAAAACACCCCCCAACCCATAAAACACCATCCCC